>NC_091117.1:159232687-159365187 GCF_040183065.1 Periplaneta americana
GCCTGCTAAAGCATAAAGGGAACAGAATTTACGAAGTTTAGAACGACATAAATTGAAGAGTTTACAAACTCCATGAATTCTTTTATATCTTCATTGCAATTTCATAGTACCTTTGGCTACAAAATTGCATTTTATAATAATAATAATAATAATAATAATAATAATAATAATAATAATAATAATTATTATTATTATTATTATTATTATTATTATCACGAGTTAAGGAAATCTAACAATGGTTAGTTATGGTTATAATGTACACAAATTCCACAATTTGGGACATCTGGCCGAAATCTACGGTTGACCACTACGATCCAGAATACAAAGCAGAGGTTAAATGAAAAATACAATATGATTGCGGAGAGAATATGGAACAATGATAAATTTAAAAATAATGTACAATTTGATTTCGGAGAAACATGAGATGAAAATACATTGAAGAGTAATGAAATGAAGTAAAAAAAAAACACATAGTATTATACAAGTGATTGTGTAAAATGGATAATGAATCTCTCAATATCATTAGACAATTTTGTTAATGTCCTCATTAGAAAATTTAAGAGAAAGGAGAATGATTTTGGTTAACTTAAATGAAGTTCCCCTAGCGCAAAAAAGAAGTCTTTCACTTCCCATGTATTACTATTCATTTTGTACCTCTCACTGAAGTGAGGAATACATGGGTTGTAAATAGACTTCTTTTCATCGTTATCATTATTGGCTTGTTGATCATCCTTCTCAAAACGGACAGTGGGGTCAAGAATGAGGCTTCTTTGATTCCGGCTATCGATGGCTATAATGTCTGCTCTTCTCGTTGACCCATTCTCAGCCAAGCAGTGCACTTCTTCGTAAACCTCCCACTTTGCTTTCCGAAGAGTGGTTGCGATGGAGCTTCTCACTTTATGATGGCGATTGTTCCTCAGTAGTTCTCCTTAAGGGCAATAACCCAAAACATGCCCAAGGGTTTCTACTTCGCTGCATCCTGGATGACGACACTTTTGATCTTGAAAGGAACGACCTGGCACCGATCGTACTGCTGCGATGTTTGTGGACATCTTTATGGCATTGGTCCACTCTGAGGATGATATCCCTCTGAACCGTAAGTAAAGTCATTAATTGCAGAGGGCAATTCTTTAAGATAATTCAAATAAAAACGTTCAATACAATTTTGCTCGTTTTTGCTTTCTTTCTTTCAACGACAAGAGGGACCCGAAGGCTTGCACTGCAGCCTGAGGCTTATTGTGCTTACCACTCCTATTCTGTGAATGGTCGGTTAGCCGCACGAACGCGCTCTTGCACAAGTACAGCACGCCGCACCGTGAACTTAACCCGAAGTGTTGTAGGGATGATTATGATATATGAATTAATGATGGCGAAATGAGTCAGCGGTCCAACGCCGAAAATTACCCAGCAATTCTGCTTCAATTGGTTGAGGGAAAACTGCGGAAAAAACCCCAACTAGGTAATTTGTCCCAATCAGGATTTGAACCTGGGCCCGCTCGTTTCATAGCCAGACGTGCTTACCATTACTCCACAGCGGTGGACTCGTTTTTATTTACTCTTCGAGGTAAAAAATATGTTTTATATTAAACATTCCATAGCGTGTTTTGGGAAGCCATTGATTTAATTTCAAATATGCTTAGTCAGTTTAACCCATATATGCCCGTAACTTTTATTTTTGAAAAAAGTCTTCATTTTCATAAATGTTGCTTCTTTTAGTCATAGTAAGAGAATAACAATACAAAATCTCCGCTTACATAATCATTAGTGTCCATTTAACCGTGGGTCGAAAACGACCCTGTGGGCACATGAACAACCTTTTCATGCATATTACAGTAAAGTCATCATAACGATTATTTACTAAATCTGTTGGACATAATTAATAAAATAATGACTCCTTTGCTTAATATAACTCAAAAATGTATTATTATACTTATATTTTGTGTCTACAAATACAAAGGGACATATGTACAAAACTACTATGCATATAAACTATCTCTGTTACTCAGAAATTCCAGGTGGGTGCTATATAATAGGTCGTATTTACTAAGGTTGTTGGACATAATTTAGTCAACCTTTTACACGTTTGATATAACAGGATTTTTTATTACTCTAAGGATTCAGTTTTTACAAAAAAAATATATATATATACATATATATATATATATAACAATGAATTTACAAAACGATTGCTACCAATGAAAAAAAAGTTTTGCAAAACTATAGCTTCCTAAACCAAACAAAATATTACCGGTAACCACTAACCAAATAAGTGCTGCTTTCATGAACTTACAAATGAAGGGGATGTAAGAAAGAACCCAACAGAGTAATCATCCAAAGTGGGAATCCAACCAATACCCGAGCGAAACTCCGGATCGGCAGTCAAATGAGCTACCACCTGGGACGCGGCTCCGCTTCTCGCTTAGCTAGCTAGCTACTTGTCACGCCAGATCCCAGAATTCACCAGTCATCAAAGACTGTCGACGGTTTTCATTACTTTGTCTTGAATTTCGTACCCACCGACATCATTTGTCTTTATATTTCTGCCGAACTGCTTATATAATCATTATGGTAATGGATATGTCTCTATGCGTAATGCTGACTCCGTTTATTTTCATTTATCAACTGACCGAACAAGTCCGTCCGTTCACACAGACCAATATTAAAAAGAAAACACAATATCTGTCGCATTTCTGAGAACTCTCTGTGGATGCTTTCCGAGAGGCGACACAATTCCCTTTCACTGCACACTTCTAGATTGTTCCTGATCATATTCTAAATCTAGGCAATTCAAAAGCATGGAGTGACATAATAAATTTCAGTTCGCAGCACAGTTCCCAAGCGTTCTGTGAGAGTTATCAAACAGTGATTTTTAAGTTAGTAAGACTCTGTATTACAAATAAATGTGGAAGACGCTATGTCGTATGCAGAAAAACTTTTGTATCGCGAATATGACGAACTTTATTCTACTACTACAACGATGGCATCACAGCCCAAAGTCGAGCCTTAGCCTCCTCAATTTTCTTCCTCCAACTGTCCCTGTCCTGTGCTAATCTCCTCCAGGCAGTTGTTCCGAGATAGTCCTGAGAATCGATCGTTACCGCATCTATCCATCTATTTTTGGGTCTTCCAATTGGTATTTTACCATGTATTTTCCCTTCTAAGATCTTCTTTGGTATTCTGTTCCCTTCCATCCGATAGACCTGTCCGGCCCATTCAAGCCTCCTTAATTTGATGAAAGTAACAATATCAAAACTTTTATATGATGTATATAGCTCGTTATTATAACGTATTCTCCACTGCATATTTTCTTGCACCGGTCCAAAAATTCTTCTGAGTATTTTGCGTTCAAATATACCTAGTTTAGCTTCTGTCTCCTTAGATAATGTCCAAGTTTCGCTTGCATAACAGAGAATACTTCTAATAATTGTTTTGTATATTTTAAGTTTTGTTTCCTTGTGCACACAGTTAGATTTCAATATTGCGCTTAATGCAAAATAGGCCTTATTGGTTGCAGTGATTCGACTCTGTACTTCAATTAATTCGTTATTGTTACTTGTCATTACTGTTCCAAGATATTTAAACTTCTCAGTTTCTTCAAACATGTTTATCGTCAGATTAGGAGGGTTGTACATATTCTGTTTATTTCTTATTTGTGTCATCCGTTTGGTTTTACTTGCATTAATCTGCAACCCGATTTTAGCGGCTCCTTGTTCCAGGTCTTTATACACTTCTTCTATTGCTGTCAGCGACCGTCCCATAACATCCAAGTCATCTGCGTGTCCTACTATTTGAACATTTTTGTAAAATAAAGTGCTGTTAGTATTTATACCTGTCTGTGTTATCACCCAATGTAAAGCAAGATTGAAGAGCATTGGTGCTAGAGCATCCCCTTGTTTCACCCCATTATCAATATTAAATTATTCTGTTGAACCACCATATATCTTCACTTGAGCCTTGGTTTCTGCCATGGTCATCTTGACGAGTCTGATTATCTTTGGATGTATCCCTTGATGAATCATAATTTTGTATAATCCTTGTCTATTAATGCTGTCATAAGCTGTTCTGAAATCTACAAACAAATGGTATAAGTTGAGATTAACTCCCAGAACGTTTCTGTCATGCCTTTAACAGTGTAAATTTGATCTATGGTCGACCTTCCTGCACGGAAGCCGGCTTGGTACTCGCCTATGATATTCTCGTAGTATTTCTCCAATCTTTTCCGGAGAATGTAAGTGAATATTTTATACATTGTAAATAGGAGAGTTATGCCTCTATAATTTTGGCACTCTAGTTTGTCTCCTTTTTTATAAATTGGGCAGATTATTCCAACTTTCCATTCACTAGGCATTTGTTCTTCTTGCCATATCTGTTTTATCAGTTTGTATATTGTCTCTACCATATCTTTCCCTCCTGCTTTGATTAGCTCTGCTGGTATTTTATCAATACCCGGAGCTTTACCATTTTTCAGCAAGTCAATTGCAAGGGCTACATCCAACTCATAGAACTTTGTTCTATTTCAACAAAATTTGAAAACAAAAATTAACCAATATGTACATTTTATGGCTCTATAGTCAAAGAAACAGCAACACTGCGTTCTCATGCACAAAGCGGAATATGCAACTTATTTATTAGTTTATTTCTATTAGAGTAATTTATTATGCCGCGTAGAAATTATTAGTTTTTATTTTTTCTATATGACGTGAGTAATATTCGTAAAAAAATTATCACGTAATTTACAAGGCCAACTCTGCTGCCAGAACAGAAAATGTCGTGCACACCAGCGGTTCTGAAACTTTTTCAATGACGTGTGACTATTTTTAATTTCAGATGTATTATTAGCTACACCACCAACCAAATGAAATTAGGGAAAACCTCATGTGTTGCTCTCAGAGTCTTAATTGAACTTTCACTGCTTGAATACCAATAAATTGAACGCTTTATTTCACCATAATTAATTAACTTGTAGTTAATCTTTAAATATACCCGAAGTATATCACAACATTTGTAGAAAAAAATATAGCCATGTCTTTACATATTAGTAAATGAATGAATATTCAATAATTTCTTCATAAACACATAATATCCCTGCTGATGCTAGAATCCATAACTGGAATAAATAAAAATTTCCAGTTTCAGTGTGAAGATTGTGCTTGTTCATCAGAATACAAGATCTATATGTCACGTTTCAATTGAGTTAATTTGAGTCATAAATCAGTTTAAACTTTGAAATTAGTCCTATATATTTTTATACAAATTAAAGCAAGCCCATATTCACAAAGCCAAGTAGTTGTACATAAAGACGATACATGTTTTGAACTACAACTGAAATGAGAATATATATTCGTTTCCTCTAGCCAACCAAAAGTATATTAAACTTATCGTCGTGATTACTTGCCTCGGACTTCAGCCAACTAGACAGTTCTATCAGTTCGTCTTTCTCAGTAGTAGTTAAGGTTTTTGGAAAGATGTCTTTAATAGAAAATGGGTCACTATAAAACATTATGATATAAAGTTTCGAGGAAAATATTCCTTAAAATATGTGAGCAGGTTACCACAATGCATTTTTATATTCGCTGCCAGTAGAGTAATTAGAAGAACATTACCTTCACACAACAAAGCACTGAACACTGGAAAGGAACATGTGCTTCCACAATCTGTTTCTTTAATGATGAGCCCCATGTTTTATATTAGATCTGTTATTTTGTTCTGCACTGAGAATAAGGGAAGTACTTGCCCAATACAAGTTTTCATTCAGCTGGTTGAGGCGGCAAAATATACCTGCCAAAAGCTATACAAATAAATTTACATAATAAATAAATGTGGGAGTACACAGTTTTGGTTTTTCTTCACGTAAAATAACCTTGCCCCTAAATTCGAGTCTCTACTGATATGCTTGCATTTTCCAATATTTATTTTGTTCTACAAGTAGTGCCTTCGGAACGATTCAGTGTATAACATACCATAAATCATCAACAGCCTAAATAATCATCATACTATATATTTGTATATTTGTTTAGACAAAACTTTTTCGACTAAGAATTAGTCGTCTTTCAGTTTACATTTTAATCCATATAAATTTTACAAACACAAATTATCTTGATTCAATGTGATACAATTATAGTTCTACAGTGAATATAAATAAGCAAGTCATTATGAAGTCCACAAATTCTACTCTATAAAATGTAATAAAACAATAATTCACAATAGGAACATAATTACATATTTTACAATGAGAACACGAAGATATGATTTTAATTGTAAAATTTCTGCCACGCCGCTTTTGGTTCTTTACCTCTTTCAGGTCTATAACTTAATAAGAATTGCCCCTTTAACTCCACTACTTCAGCTTGTCCGCCACCTTCATGTCCATCTCTTGCTGAGCATTCCCCTTTATGCCTCGCTGCTTTTACATGTCCGCCTTCTTCAGGTCTATCCCTTGCAGAGCACTGCCATTTTTACTCCGCCGCTTTTGCTTGTCCGCCTCCTTCAGGTCTATATTTTGCAGAGCATTGCCCTTTTTACTCCGCCGCTTGTGCTTGTCCGCCTCCTTCTGGTCTATATCTTGCAGAGCATTGCCCTTTTTACTCCGCCGCTTGTGCTTGTCCGCCTCCTTCAGATCTATATCTTGCAGAGCATTGCCCTTTTTACTCCGCCGCTTGTGCTTGTCCGTCTCTTTCAGGTCTATCTCTGGCCGAGCATTGCCCTTTATTCTCCGCCGCTTTTCCTTGTCCGCCTCCTTCTGGTCTATCTCCGGCTGAGCATTGCCCTATAAGCTCCGCCGCTTTTCCTTGTCCGCCCCCTTCTGGTCTATCTTCGGCTGAGCATTGCCCATTATGCTCCGCCGCTTTTCCTTGTCCGCCTCCTTCTGGTCTATCTCCGGCTGAGCATTGCCCATTATGCTCCGCCGCTTTTCCTTCTCCGCCTCCTTCTGGTCTATCTCCGGCTGATCATTGCCCATTATGCTCCGCCGCTTTTCCTTGTCCGCCTCGTTCTGGTCTATCTCCGGCTGAGCATTGCCCTATATGCTCCGCCGCTTTTCCTTGTCCGCCTCCTTCTGGTCTATCTCCGGCTGAGCATTGCCCATTATGCTCCGCCGCTTTTCCTTGTCCGCCTCCATCTGGTCTATCTCCGGCTGAGCATTTCCCATTATGCTCCGCCGCTTTTCCTTGTCCGCCTCCTTCTGGTCTATCTCCGGCTGAGCATTACCCATTATGCTCCGCCGCTTTTCCTTGTCCGCCTCCTTCTGGTCCATCTCCGGCTGAGCATTGCCCTATATGCTCCGCCGCTTTTCCTTGTCCGCCTCCTTCTGGTCTATCTCTGGCTGAGCATTGCCCATTATGCTCCGCCGCTTTTCCTTGTCCGCCTCCTTCTGGTCTATCTCCGGGTGAGCATTGCCCATTATGCTCCGCCGCTTTTCCTTGTCCGCCTCCTTCTGGTCTATCTCCGGCTGAGCATTGCCCTATATGCTCCGCCGCTTTTCCTTGTCCGCCTCCTTCTGGTCTATCTCCGGCTGAGCATTGCCCATTATGCACCGCCGCTTTTCCTTGTCCGCCTCCTTCTGGTCTATCTCCGGCTGAGCATTGCCCATTATGCTCCGCCGCTTTTCCTTGTCCGCCTCCTTCTGGTCTATCTCCGGCTGAGCATTGCCCATTATGCTCCGCCGCTTTTCCTTGACCGCCTCCATCTGGTCTATCTCCGGCTGAGCATTGCCCTATATGCTACGCCGCTTTTCCTTGTCCGCCTTCTTCTGGTCTATCTCCGGCTGAGCATTGCCCATTATGCTCCGCCGCTTTTCCTTGTCCGCCTCCTTCTGGTCTATCTCCGGCTGAGCATTGCCCTTTATGCTCCGCCGCTTTTCCTTGTCCGCCTCCTTCGGGTCTATCTCCGGCTGAGCATTGCCCATTATGCTCCGCCGCTTTTCCTTGTCCGCCTCCTTCTGGTCTATCTCTGGCTGAGCATTGCCCATTATGCTCCGCCGCTTTTCCTTGTCCGCCTCCTTCGGGTCTCTCTCCGGCTGAGCATTGCCCATTATGCTCCGCCGCTTTTCCTTGTCCGCCTTCTTCGGGTCTCTCTCTCCGGCTGAGCATTGCCCATTATGCTCCGCCGCTTTTCCTTGTCCGCCTCCTTCTGGTCTATCTCCGGCTGAGCATTGCCCATTATGCTCCGCCGCTTTTCCTTGTCCGCCTCCTTCTGGTCTATCTCCGGCTGAGCATTGCCCTATATGCTCCGCCGCTTTTCCTTGTCCGCCCCCTTCTGGTCTATCTCCGGCTGAGCATTGCCCATTATGCTCCGCCGCTTTTCCTTGTCCGCCTCCTTCTAGTCTATCTCCGGCTGAGCATTGCCCATTATGCTCCGCCGCTTTTCCTTCTCCGCCTCCTTCTGGTCTATCTCCGGCTGATCATTGCCCATTATGCTCCGCCGCTTTTCCTTGTCCGCCTCGTTCTGGTCTATCTCCGGCTGAGCATTGCCCTATATGCTCCGCCGCTTTTCCTTGTCCGCCTCCTTCTGGTCTATCTCCGGCTGAGCATTGCCCATTATGCTCCGCCGCTTTTCCTTGTCCGCCTCCTTCTGGTCTATCTCCGGCTGAGCATTGCCCATTATGCTCCGCCGCTTTTCCTTGTCCGCCTCCATCTGGTCTATCTCCGGCTGAGCATTGCCCTATATGCTCCGCCGCTTTTCCTTGTCCGCCTTCTTCTGGTCTATCTCCGGCTGAGCATTGCCCATTATGCTCCGCCGCTTTTCCTTGTCCGCCTCCTTCTGGTCTATCTCCGGCTGAGCATTGCCCTATATGCTCCGCCGCTTTTCCTTGTCCGCCTCCTTCGGGTCTCTCTCCGGCTGAGCATTGCCCATTATGCTCCGCCGCTTTTCCTTGTCCGCCTCCTTCGGGTCTCTCTCCGGCTGAGCATTGCCCATTATGCTCCGCCGCTTTTCCTTGTCCGCCTCCTTCTAGTCTATCTCCGGCTGAGCATTGCCCATTATGCTCCGCCGCTTTTCCTTCTCCGCCTCCTTCTGGTCTATCTACGGCCGATCATTGCCCATTATGCTCCGCCGCTTTTCCTTGTCCGCCTCGTTCTGGTCTATCTCCGGCTGAGCATTGCCCTATATGCTCCGCCGCTTTTCCTTGTCCGCCTCCTTCTGGTCTATCTCCGGCTGAGCATTGCCCATTATGCTCCGCCGCTTTTCCTTGTCCGCCTCTATCTGGTCTATCTCCGGCTGAGCATTACCCATTATGCTCCGCCGCTTTTCCTTGTCCGCCTCCTTCTGGTCTATCTCCGGCTGAGCATTGCCCATTATGCTCCGCCGCTTTTCCTTGTCCGCCTCCTTCTGGTCTATCTCCGGCTGAGCATTGCCCTATATGCTCCGCCGCTTTTCCTTGTCCGCCTCCTTCTGGTCTATCACTTAATAGGAATTGCCGCTTTATAGTTCCACCGCTTATGCTTGTCCGCCTCCTTCAGGTCTATCTCTGGCTGAGTATTGCCCTTTATGCTCCGCCGCTTTTTCTTGTCCGCCCCTTTCCTGCTCTATCTCTTGCTGATCATTGCGCCCTTTATTCTCTGATGGTTTTGCTTTTCTTCCTCCTTCTCTTCTTGCTCTTAATGAATATTGCGCCCTTTATCCTACGACGCGTTTGCTTTTCTTCCTCCTTGTCTTCTTGCTCTTACTGAATATTGCGCCCTTTATCCTAAGACGCTTTTGCTTTTCTTCCTCCTTCTCTTCTTGCTCTTACTGAATATTGCGCCCTTTATCCTAAGACGATTTTGCTTTTCTTCCTCCTTCTCTTCTTGCTCTTACTGAATATTGCGTCCTTTATCCTCCGACGCTTATGCTTTTCATCCTCCTCCTCTTCTACTCTTAGTGAATATTGCGCCCTTTATCCTAAGACGCTGTTGTTTTTCTTCCTTCTCCTCTACTTGCTCTTACTGAATATTGCGCCCTTTATCCTCTGACGCTTTTGCTTTTCTTCCTCCTTCTCTTCTTGCTCTTACTGAATATTGCGATCTTTTTCCTCCTGGGCTTTTGCATTTCTTCCTCCTTCTCTTCTTCCTGTTACTGAATATTGCGCCCTTTATTCTCCTACGCTTTTCCTTTCCTTCCTCCTTCTCTTCTTGCTCTTACTGAATATTGCGCCCTTTATCCTACGACGCTTTTGCTTTTCTTTCTCCTTCTCTTCTTGCTCTTACTGAATATTGCGCCCATTATCCTCCTACGCTTTTGCGTTTCTTCCTCCTTCTCTTCTTCCTCTTACTGAATATTGCGCCCATTATCTTTCTACGCTTTTGCATTTCTTCCTCCTTCTCTTCTTCCTCTTACTGAATATTGCGCCCTTTATCCTCCAACGCTTTTGCTTTTCTTCCTCCTTCTCTTCTTGCTCTTACTGAATATTGCGCCCTTTATCCTCCGACGCTTTAGCTTTTCTTCCTTCTTCTCTTCTTGCTCTTACTGAATATTGAGCCCATTATTCTCCTACGCTTTTGCGTTTCTTCCTCCTTCTCTTCTTCCTCTTACTGAATATTGCGCGTTTTATCCACCGATAATTTTGCTTTTCTTCCTCCTCCTCTTCCTCCTCTTACTCAATATTGCGCCCATTATGCTACGATGCTTTTGTTTTTCTTCCTCCTTCTCTTCCTCTATTTTCTGAAAATTACGCCTTTTCTGCTTCTCCGACTTTAGCTCTCTGGATGCATGTGACGTTTTTTCTTTCTGATTATTATGGTATTTCTGCACCATAACTTTCGCTACTGCGCATGCTCCTCCTACTGCCTCGGTATGCATACCCCTTACATATATTTATCTGCTTGCTTTTGCTAATCCTATTTCTCATCCTCGGCTCACATTTGCACTTTGAATGATTCTTCTACTCCTTTTTCACATCGTTATTCTATCCCTGCTCTACATTTTGTTTGTCTTTATCTGCCTCCCATAATCTTCTAATTATACTAGCTTCCTTTTCGATTTCATTTCTTCATTAAACCATGAAAATCATTCCACTTAGCTCACCATTACGCGAACTCGATGATAGCAGGATAGGAATAGTCTTCTTCACAACAGCTCTTTTCACTTAAAAATAAGAACAAAATAATAAAATATACTTGTAACTAATAATAATTATTGAAATACCACATACAACTTATAAAATTTTGGTTACATTTAGACCAAATATAAGACGGAAAGCGTAAAATTTTATCTTGCGATTAAATTGAAAGTAAATATGTTTCGATAGAATGCGTATTTATAATTTAACACTTTGTGTAACTAAGAAGGTTGAAGACTGCACGTAGAAAATATGTATGTACCAAAGAGAAAAATCATAGAAAAGAGAGCTATCTTGTGCTACTAGTAATGTAATATCGTAGATTCTGCATATCTATAGTAGTAAGAGGGCTACATAAAATACAAAGATATATAATTTTTCTTTGTGGTTTGAGGCAGAACAAACTTTCAATTATTTTTTCTTTTTTTATATAATTTTAAACGATATTGGTACTTAAATTTTTTCTATGTCTAGTTTTCAGACATACATTGACACCAACCACGTTACTCAGCTATTGAAATATTAATTATTTTAGGTTAACGTTTATAGACTTATTCTCGATCACATTTTATAAATTTTCTAGCTACAAAACCCAAGTTCTTTGTTGACTTCAATCCCTCATCAAAGAATGTACAGACAGGAAAGCAAAGGATCAACTCAACTTCAACAATGTTACTGTCTTTCTCTCAATTCAGATCGAGAATCCTGAGGATATAAGAACATTGTTTACTTATTGGCACGAAGCGTCTGTGAAATTTTATAGACAATTGGAGAGGTGAGACTGAGATAGTCTAAAGCCACATTTTTAACGAATACACTTTTTTGTGCAAGTTCATTTCTTACGTATAATATATGGAAAGTACTGGGAAAATATTTCGAAATATGCTCAAGAAATAACTGAAATATACGCTGAAGAAATTAGGAGCCTACAGCACCTAATGGTAAGTCACTGAACTCTAAACCTTTAATACTCTCTCTTGTGAAAGATTGTCTTTGTGGCTTAGGATTATATCCTTCTTACAACATCAGCTAGTACGCCGAAGGACATATTTTGGAGTTATTCTAGTCTACTCTATTTAATTCAGCACTGTTAATTTTCCCTTGAGTGTAATATACAGGATAACGTATAGATGCCTTAAAATTACAAGAAAGTCATATTGTAGGCCTAATTCGCGTGTTACAACAGAGAACAGTTGATAGAATATTGCAGTACTAACGTAAAAAAGCATTCCTTGCATATCTCAGTGTCACTGGTAACAACCCAACTTTTACCGTGGATTGCGTATGACACGAGTTTTGCATTGAGCATTTATAAGTGAAGGTTTCATACTATTTCTGATATTACGATAATATTAAAATATAAAAGTACATAGTAAATAATGTTATAATATTTGGTTTAAAATTCCACATTGCTAGAAAACGCGAATAGACGAGCTTTTGTTAGTTTGTTACCATCCCATATCCAGATTACTTTTATTTAGTCTAAGCCAAACGTTATGTAATTTAACAATTGCCTTTGCTTCTAGTTTGTTTGAAGATTACGAAAAATACCGGAAATTATTATGGATAGTTATGTGACGAATAGTAAATGATCGGAACTCCACACGATATCGCTGAAGTAGCATACACTTTGAGTAACCAACTGCTCCTTCAAATATCTTGACAATTATATGAGAGAGCATACCTATCAGTTTTTCATAGTGTCGTCCAAGAATAAGAGGATAACTACGATTATAGAAAATGTTATGTGGGCGTATTTCCTAGAAAAATATAAATCAATGAAATCTTTCATATTATTGTCTATTTATTGAATGTTAAAATGCTGGATAAGTTTGAGTTGCTGTAATCTGATTGCATTAATATTGTGTAAAATATCATTTATAAAACATAGTGCAGCAAAGTATTCTAATGCGGAGAAGTAGGGCTGCATTGTTTCTTTACTACCCTCATTTTCAATAAAA
This sequence comes from Periplaneta americana, assembly GCF_040183065.1. Taxonomy (NCBI): domain Eukaryota; kingdom Metazoa; phylum Arthropoda; class Insecta; order Blattodea; family Blattidae; genus Periplaneta; species Periplaneta americana. Next base: position 159,245,681 of record NC_091117.1, read on the forward strand.
TTATTTTATTTTAATGCAGGAAATGTATGCCCTTCAATTCAGAAATAAGGTAGTAATTGTCACATTACGATATGGTAGTATAAAAATACATTCTGATCGGTGTTAATATATGAAACAGGTTTCATACTCTAGTAGCGGGTCAAACGTTTGTGAAAACGGTAATTTCAATTTATCGAAAAAAAAACTAGTCTACTGAATTACATTATATAAATATATTTTTAATTTTGTGGATACATTTTCTTTCCAAAATACAAATGATTGACTAACGAGATTGTAGTTTGTGATCGTAATCTTGTCTTGGCCAATTAAAATTACTGAAATCCAGTAAATTATTATATTAAAGTAAAATAAACGATACCACACTCGAGAAAAGAGTTCAATAGTTTGTAGGGTATTTTAATGTTCTATCGCCATCGGTGGTATCATGGTCCCCAATATGGTCTTTGAAACCAACATTCGCAGGTTCAAATCCGTAATAGAGCGAAAAAATGCTTGGCATATATTTTAGAGAGGGAAGTAAAGCTGGGATCCGGTGTCGTAGATTTACGACAATTAAGAAATCTGTCCGAGGGGGAGATCTCCGGGAATATTTCGTCGGTCATATCCATGTGGAAATTTCAAAGGTGCGCAATCGGCTCGTCCCAGTGACATCAGTTTGTGTGGGATTGTCCTGGCTCTGACTCCTTAGCCCTACTCTACCCCAGCGATTCTGAAATAGGGTCAGTCTGCATAGCAGTTAATAGGGGACCGGGAAAAAAATAAAATAACATTATAGAGTAATAATAGTTTTTAAACTTTTGCATGAAATAAAGACGACATTTAAATTGCTTCTTCTTAAATATTACTCTGTTCTACATTCAGCTGCAGTCTTTTCCACCCTTTTGGATTAGTGTATGTCCATGGGCGTTGATGTATATTGTAGAACGTGGTAGTGTGAAATTTGATTTTAAAAACGATACAACCATCTAAATCTGATCTGCTCAGAATGATAAGTTGGAGAGATTCAAAGAAATGCATCCCGCAACACACATATGTAACGTGCGTGTTCGGTGGAAGGCGATTTCAAGAAAGAACCGAAACAGCGGCGAGTTATAGTGTTTTGCTTATAAGAGTTTACGTATCTAGTTCCTAAGATGGCCATAAATAGAACAAAGATATAGGTCTTGCTTGCTTACTTACAAATGGCTTTTAAGGAACCCGAAGGTTCATTGCCGCCCTCACATAAGCCCGCCAGCGGTCCCTATCCTGTGCAAGATTAATCCAGTCTCTATCATCATATCCCACCTCCCTCAAATCCATTTTAATATTATCCTCCCATCTACGTCTCGGCCTCCCTAAAGGTCTTTTTTCCTCCAGTCTCCCAACTAACACTCTATATGCATTTCTGGATTCGCCCATACGTGCTACATGCCCTGCCCATCTCAAACGTCTGGATTTAATGTTCCTAATTATGTCAGGTGAAGAATATAATGCGTGCAGTTCTGTGTTGTGTAACTTTCTCCATTCTCCTGTAACTTCATCCCGCTTAGCCCCATATATTTTCCTCAGCACCTTATTCTCAAACACCCTTAACCTATGTTCCTCTCTCAGAGTGAGAGTCAAAGTTTCACAACCATACAGAAGAACTGGTAATATAACTGTTTTATAAATTCTAACTTTCAGATTTTTGGACAGCAAACTGGATGATAAGAGCTTCTCAACCGAATAATAACATGCATTTCCCATATTTATTCTGCGTTTAATTTCCTCCCGAGTGTCATTTATATTTGTTACTGTTGCTCCAAGATATTTGAATTTTTCCACCTCTTCGAAGGATAAATCTCCAATTTTTATATTTCCATTTCGTACAATATTCTGGTCACGAGACATAATCATAACTATGAAATATTTCATTGCATTACTTTTAAGATACCGGTATTAAAAAAGTTGATAGGTTGTTCGAAAATAAAACGTATTTGGTGTCATGAACTAAGTTACAAACCTTAATGAAATCAAAAAGCATATGACACAGATACTATTAAAATATTATTTACAAAAACAAAAACCAATCATTTTTACATTCAAACATTTTAAATGCCTGCATAAAAATAATATAGCCGAAATCTATTCTTCAGTATAAACTCCTAAATTTTTAACCTAAACAAACAGACAAATTAATTATGTTTATGAACCGCTCACTAAGTTGTAAACATTTTAGCATAATAATTTTTTATGTAGGTTATTTTACGACGCTTTATCAACATCTAAGGTTATTTAGCGTCTGAATGAGGTGAAAGTGATAATGGCGGTGAAATGAGTCCAAGGGTCCAACACCGAAAGTTACCCAGCATTTGCTCATATTGGGTTGAGAGAAGTCCCCGGAAAAAACCTCAACCAGGTAACTTGCCCCGACCGGGAATCGAACCCGGGCCACCGGTTTCGCGGCCAGACGCGCTGACCATTACTCCACAAGTGTGGACCTAACATAATAATTACAACCATATGGTAAATAGGCTAATATTAAATAGTTTTTGAAAATGAAAATTTTTAACGGTCCAAAGTGTCATTTTCATTTTCAGATTATTCTTTTTCCTTTTACTGTTTACTGTCAATTTGTTGATTTTTCATTGTCATGCTTTCGTCTTCACTTTCCTTCACACATCTTCTGTGACTAGAAATTACGGGTTTAAAATCAGGTGTTGTGTCGGTTAAATCAATACGCAGTTGTGCAAGAAATTATTTACAGCTTACCTTCTAATTCTGAATATACAGAATTTAATGTCGCCCTGTATTAATTTTCTACATTCCACGTATAATTTTAGAACAAATAAGGCATTGCCTGTTGACCTCATGCTCGTCACTAAAAAAAGGTTTCCTCCCAATCTGAAATAAATTTCCTTTATCTTGGACACCGGACCAGAAGAACACGCCTTCCACACAGACATTACTAACAACAGTAAGCTAAATGCCATCACCACAGTCTACTATATACAGTCACGAAGCTTGAGTTTTGAGGGTGCTAGAAACAAAAGACTGTGACGGTACTATTTTGCATTGCCTGTAATGAGGCGATATTAGCGATCCTAGTGGTGAGCAACTACCTAATGTTTGCATATTTACTACGTATTGAGCTTCGCGACTGTATATAGTAGACTGTGCCATCACTGTCTCGAGTAGCCTACTCACCCTCCACTATGCGGAGGAGGTGGAAGGAAGTACGTAGTACATCAGTTTTAATGCAGTATAACCTTTTATCTTTTTCCACCGGTTGGAATTAAAATCCGCTTTTGAATGCATCTAATCTAAATGAATTACTATTATTAGATCATTAGGGCCTTGTTCATGAATATACATGTGGTGTATCTTGTAATATATTTTGATTGACTGAGTGATTACGTAAAGACACTTTATCAATTGAAAGTTCCACGGAAAGAACATTCTAAAGTAATTTTTCGTAAATTTTACAGGACAGTATTTCTTAACTTTAATACACTGATAAGACATCATTAGTTTGTATCTCATTTACTTTTAAATTACCATGTTATAATGCAGGTTTTTTGACATCTTATTTACATGAAGGACAGTACACTTTTCGAGCTATCAGATGGGAGCAAAAAACAAAAATAAACAAAAGGTGATTTAGCTTTGTCTTTCCGTGGATCCCTCAATTGCAATGGTTATGGAGCGTCTGAAATGAACGTGATGACACTAACGAAATGAGTTCACGGTCCAATGCCTAAGCTTACCGGTACCCTGCATTTGCTCTTAATGGGTTGAGGGAAAGCCCCGAAAAACTCAACCAGGTAACACGTCCCAAGAAGAATAAATTTGAACCCGGCCTTCAAGTTTCACGCTTAGACATGCTACCCATTACTGCACTGCAGTGGACTTCATGTATTGTGAATTGTTAATTATGAAATAATAAAACAATATATTTGATTTAAAGGGTACAATTAAAATTATTATTATATAAAATTTGTATTATAGTATTGTCACATAGCCTATTAATATAATGATATTAACAATAATAATAATAATAATAATTATTATTATTATTATTATTATTATTATTATTATTATTATTATTATTATTATTATTATTATTATTATTATTATAAACCAATCAATAAGGATAGTATGTGGGTAGATTTTAAAGTAATGGTTGATCGAAAATCAGAAATGTAAAGGTCCACAATAACTATGAAATGTAAAGTTTCGTTGAGGAATAAATATCATATAAACATAGTATCTTATATATATATATATATACATACACACACACTATACCCATATCATACATATAAATTTCTGCAAATGCCAACGGCTTGTCTTTTGACGTTTCTTGTCTCTCCTGCCAATGGCTTATTTGTAACCCACTTCTGAGTTTAGGGCGCCTGGAAGGTGGAGTTACGCCGCCCCGAAGATATTATGATAGGATGATTTTTAAATACGAGGATAGATCTTAAACCTAAGACTAACCTAATTTGCAGACCATGGACGAACACAGGAACATTCCACTTTAAGGAAAAATTCCTGTGCTGTAACCGGGAATCGAACAAGGGACCTCGTGAAATGTAATCAAAAGCTCTGGCTACTAGTCCATGAGACTGATCTCATATCATATATTATCCTGATAGTAAATAACTTATTAATTGAGTTTCAGTTCACTTATGCGAGTATAATCTAACTTCAAATTATGGCTGTTCTGTTGCATTAAATCCATTTCAAAGATGTACATTTCATTTTGACCTGTAACTTGTATTTTGTGGGAGTACTAGATGCATTTTGAAAAAATAAAATTTAAAAAAATATATTAAATAATTAAAACAGTATTAAACTGATACTAATGTGGAAATTAATAGTAATTAGTAACAAAGGATTTTGTAAAGAAAAAATTGAAATTTATAACTAAAAAAAATTACAAAATGGAAATTTCATCTTGAGAGTACCGCGGTCTCCCGGTTGAGAAATACTGTTCTACTCGAAATATTACGCGAGGGACCCCAATAAAGTAAAGTGAGGAAAAGGCGGTCGCATCGACAAAAGAGTGCAGAAACTCTGCACTACCGTGCCTAACACGCTATATTCTCCCCTTTAACATTCTCTTAAGAAAAATGGAGTGAGACAAATAACTAACAGGCTTGGAGCTCACAAAGATTCTTCCTAACAAACCAAATTCCCTTCCAGGAACGCGCAATGGCGTACCATTTAACTGTTTCTCCTTACATTTTCTGCAATTATTTACCATATCATAATATACTTAACGGGCGATTGTAAATTCCACTGACAAAATTAGTAGCCTAACTTGCACTACAAATAAAATTGAATTTATCATATAAACTGCACCGAACTGATTGGCCGAGGAGATGAATATCGAAATCACATTCAAGCGATCAAATAGAAACGAAAGACTCAAATAGACGTTCCAGGGTAAGTACCATAAAACTCTACCAAGTTTCATGGTTTTCCACGAAAGATACACAATTTAAATACTTAAATTAATGGTTAAGGGAAAAAATTGGAAATTCCAGCTCTACTTAATAGTAAAACTTTGCATGTCCACGAAGATCATTCCAATACTCATTTCGATGTATCATACTTTTAAACTACGCATAATTTTATCATGTTCTCTGGTTTTAATCAGAACGACGGTATATATTCTGCTTACCTCAAAGAGTACAAACCCAGATCGCAACGTGAATGGAAAAGTGTTGTCTGCATTTTTGCTAAACAGTTCACAAATGTAGTTCTTAAAACTATTTAAATCAGTGTCTTCAGAGTCTATCTTTAATATCTGGCACAAAGACAGCATGACACTGAAACAAAGATAAATTAATTAAACTGTAATATCCGTGAGTAATCAAGTAAGTATCCCATTCATATCTCTCTGTGAGTGAGTTTTTAACAGCATATGATGGCGATCTCAAGTCGGATATCATTATAACTATAAAAAAATATATTTTAATTAACATTAACATTAAGGGAACATCTTCCTTTGTGGAATATGTATGTATGTATGTATGTATGTATGTATGTATGTATGTATGTATGTATGTATGTATGTATGTATGTATGTATGTATGTATGTATGTATGTATGTATTTATTTACACTGCAAGTGGGCAAGCACCCGGTGGCAGTGGTATATACAATATTAACAATACACAATAAAATGATAACCAATACACAATAAAATTTACAATACACAATACAATTTTACAACACATATACATTTTTACACATAATACAATAATAATACACAATACAATTTAACACAATAATAATAAAACATAAAATAAAATACCTAATTTTACAATACAACCTACATACATCTACATAAGTTTCAATAGTCTTTCACTTTACTCTCATCTCATTCCCTGTAGTGGCACTATGACGCATTTCACTGACACTTTAGCACACATTTCACTGACACTCTATAACACATTTCACTGACACTATAGAACACATTTCATTGACGCTATAAATTATCACTGATCGGAACTGTTCACTGCACTGTAAAACCATAACTTCACTGACTCACCTCGCTTCACTGATACAACAGTTCAAATAAGTCAAATAATTACATCCTTATGCATACTTATAAACAGAACTACATTTAAACTAAACATTTCTAGTCTAAGGCCCTCTTACACGCTAGTTTTAAATAATTTACAATTCAAACCAAGGAAGTAAACTCGTCAGCCTAGATAAATACATGTCACCTTAAAAAAATTAAATGTTGAATGTCACCTTAATTTTAATTTTCACTTTATATACAGCTTTTTAAATTATTCTTGAATCTCCTTAAGGAAGGACAGCCCTCAAAGACCGCTGCAGGTAGGTCATTCCAATCATTTATAGTTCTATTTAAAAATGAGAATTTACCTACATCCGTTTTCTGTTTCCTACATTTGATTTTAAAATCATGATCGTTCCTACCATAGTACGTTGGCTTTTCTAACCGAGCCGTTATGTCTACCCATGCTTTCTGACCTAGATGTGCTCTATACAATGATGTTATTCTAGTTTTCCTACGTCTGTTTTCCAAAGTTTCCCACTTAAGTTCTTTTATCGTATCGTTTCCATCTTCTCTTTTACCTTTAACAAATTTCGCTGCCCTATACTGGATTCTTTCTAAGGAATTTATCTGGTATATTCTATAGGGATCCCAACATGTAGTTCCGTATTCCATTAACGGTCGCACTAACGTTAGATATGCCATTTCCCTCGATTTGGGGCTAGCCTTTCTCAAGATTCTCATAATAAAGTGAAGTGCCCTCCATGCTTTACCCGTAACATTATCAACATGCTCTCCCCAAGAAAGTTTGGAGTTTAAATACACTCCTAGGTATTTACAACATTGTTCTTGCGGAATTACAACACCACTGAATTCGTAATTAAGACTAGTTTCCTCTCGGGTTTTACAAAATGTTATAGATTTACTTTTAGAACCATTTATTTTCATCCTATGCTTTAACGCCCAGTTATAAATTTTATTCAAGTCTGTTTGAATAGCATCTACATCTGAATTATTTCTAATCTTTCTATAGATAATGCAGTCGTCTGCAAATAGCCTCATATTTGATGTAATATTCTGGCATAGGTCATTTACGTATATTATAAAGAGTAATGAACCCAGAATGAATAGAAAGAATAACTGGAAGAAGAGTCCATTCATGGTGACAAAAATAGTTTGTCCTTCAAAGAAGACAAGGAGTTTGAGAATTAAATCCCAGCTACCCATTAAGAGATGACATGGTTGAAACTCTAGAAAAACTTAATTTTCGATTGTTTCAGAATAATAATCAATAAAATTTCATATTGACCTACGTATATATTTGCCATTTTTATCAAAATAATGCATATCAATATTTATGGCTTAGCTATATTTTATAATTATAATCAGGTTCTCGAGATGGAAAAATCGACATTTTAAAGTTATTTTTGCACACTTTAACATTTTACATGGTTTGGTGCACGAAGGTCTTGCAAATACATATATCTATCTATCACATCTTTTAATTGGGTTTAATTTTAATATGTTCTCTGATCTTTTTTTAAGAATGTCAAAATATCCTTTGCTTACCTCCGATCTTACAGACAAAGAAGTCAACAGAAAAGGGCACATCTTGATTGCACATTTTTAAAATGAAACCCACATTTTTACTTTTTAAAAACTCTTGAAATTCATTTCTTCAGAGTCTATCTTTTACAGTACATACAGAGCCAGCTTAACACTGAAACAACGATAAAGAAATTAAACTTGTAACATCCGTGTGGTATCTATCAAGTGAGTATTCCATTCATATCCCAATCTCAGTGAGTTTTTAACAGCACATGATGGCGATCTCTCTTCAGATATCATTATAAATATAGAAAAAAAATAGTTTAATTAACATTAACATTAAGGGAACATCTTCCATCCTGGAATGGAAAGAATAAGTGGAAGAAGAGTCCATTCAAGGTGACATAAATAGTTTGTCCTCCAAAGAAGACAAGGAGCTGTGAGAATTATTTCGCGGCTACCGATTAAGAGATGTCATTGTTGAAACTCTAGAAAAACTTCATTTTCGATTGTTTCAGAAAAAAGAGTCAATTAAATTTCATATAGACCTGTGTATATATTGGCCACCTTTATCAAAATAGTAGATATCAAAATTCATGGCTTTGCTATATTTTACATTTACAAATAGGTTCCCGTGATGGAAAAATCGACATTTTAAAGTTATTTTTGCACACTTTAACATTTTACATGTTTTGGTGCACAAAGGCCTTGCAAATACATATATCTATCTATCACATCTTTTAATTGAGCTTAATTTTACCATGTTCTCTGATCTTTTTTTTAAGAATGTCAAAATATCTTTTGCTTACCTCCGATCTTACAGACAAAGAAGTCAAGAGAAAAGGGTACGGTACATCTTAATTGCACACTTTTTAAGTGAAACCCATAATTTTACTTTTTTTTAATGTTGAAATTCATGTCTTCAGAGTCTATCCTTTACAGTACATACTAAGCCAGCTTAACACTGAAACAACGATAAAGAAATTAAACTTGTAACATCCGTGAGTTATCTGTCAAGTGAGTATTCCATTCATATCCCAATCTCAGTGAGTTTTTAACAGCATATGATGGCGATCTCTCTTCGGGCATCATTATAAGTATTAAAAAATAATTAATTAAAATTATCATACAGAGAACATCTTCCTTTATGGAATAGAAAGAATAACTGGAAGAAGATTCCATTCATACTGACAAAAATATTTTTTCCTTCAAAAGGAAGAAAAGGTGTTAGAATTATTTCGCGGCTACCCATTAACAAATGATAAGGTTGAAAATCTAGAAAAACTTCATTTTCGATTGTTTCAGAAAAAAGAGTCAATTAAATTTCATATAGACCTGTGTATATATTGGCCACCTTTATCAAAATAGTAGATATCAAAATTCATGGCTTTGCTATATTTTACATTTACAAATAGGTTCCCGTGATGGAAAAATCGACATTTTAAAGTTAATTTTGCACACTTTAACATTTTACATGTTTTGGTGCACGAAGGTCTTGCAAATACATATATCTATCTATCACATCTTTTAATTGAGTTTAATTTTAATATGTTCTCTGATCTTTTTTTAAGAATGTCAAAATATCTTTTGCTTACCTCCGATCTTACAGACAAAGACGTCAAGAGAAAAGGGTACGGTACATCTTAATTGCACATTTTTTAAATGAAACCCACATTTTTACTTTTTTTTTAATGTTGAAATTCATGCCTTCAGAGTCTATCTTTTACAGTACATACAGAGCCAGCTTAACACTGAAACAACGATAAAGAAATTAAACTTGTAACATCCGTGAGTTATCTGTCAAGTGAGTATTCCATTCATATCCCAATCTCAGTGAGTTTTTAACAGCATATGATGGCGATCTCTCTTCGGGCATTATTATAAGTATTAAAAAAATAATTAATTAAAATTATCATACAGAGAACATCTTCCTTTATGGAATGGAAAGAATAACTGGAAGAAAATTCCATTCATACTGACAAAAATATTTTTTCCTTCAAAAGGAAGAAAAGGTGTTAGAATTATTTCGCGGCTACCCATTAACAAATGATAAGGTTGAAAATCTAGAAAAACTTCATTTTCGATTGTTTCAGAAAAAAGAGTCAATTAAATTTCATATAGACCTGTGTATATATTGGCCACCTTTATCAAAATAGTAGATATCAAAATTCATGGCTTTGCTATATTTTACATTTACAAATAGGTTCCCGTGATGGAAAAATCGACATTTTAAAGTTATTTTTGCACACTTTAACATTTTACATGTTTTGGTGCACAAAGGCCTTGCAAATACATATATCTATCTATCACATCTTTTAATTGAGCTTAATTTTACCATGTTCTCTGATCTTTTTTTTAAGAATGTCAAAATATCTTTTGCTTACCTCCGATCTTACAGACAAAGAAGTCAAGAGAAAAGGGTACGGTACATCTTAATTGCACACTTTTTAAGTGAAACCCATAATTTTACTTTTTTTTAATGTTGAAATTCATGTCTTCAGAGTCTATCCTTTACAGTACATACTAAGCCAGCTTAACACTGAAACAACGATAAAGAAATTAAACTTGTAACATCCGTGAGTTATCTGTCAAGTGAGTATTCCATTCATATCCCAATCTCAGTGAGTTTTTAACAGCATATGATGGCGATCTCTCTTCGGGCATCATTATAAGTATTAAAAAATAATTAATTAAAATTATCATACAGAGAACATCTTCCTTTATGGAATAGAAAGAATAACTGGAAGAAGATTCCATTCATACTGACAAAAATATTTTTTCCTTCAAAAGGAAGAAAAGGTGTTAGAATTATTTCGCGGCTACCCATTAACAAATGATAAGGTTGAAAATCTAGAAAAACTTCATTTTCGATTGTTTCAGAAAAAAGAGTCAATTAAATTTCATATAGACCTGTGTATATATTGGCCACCTTTATCAAAATAGTAGATATCAAAATTCATGGCTTTGCTATATTTTACATTTACAAATAGGTTCCCGTGATGGAAAAATCGACATTTTAAAGTTAATTTTGCACACTTTAACATTTTACATGTTTTGGTGCACGAAGGTCTTGCAAATACATATATCTATCTATCACATCTTTTAATTGAGTTTAATTTTAATATGTTCTCTGATCTTTTTTTAAGAATGTCAAAATATCTTTTGCTTACCTCCGATCTTACAGACAAAGACGTCAAGAGAAAAGGGTACGGTACATCTTAATTGCACATTTTTTAAATGAAACCCACATTTTTACTTTTTTTTTAATGTTGAAATTCATGCCTTCAGAGTCTATCTTTTACAGTACATACAGAGCCAGCTTAACACTGAAACAACGATAAAGAAATTAAACTTGTAACATCCGTGAGTTATCTGTCAAGTGAGTATTCCATTCATATCCCAATCTCAGTGAGTTTTTAACAGCATATGATGGCGATCTCTCTTCGGGCATTATTATAAGTATTAAAAAAATAATTAATTAAAATTATCATACAGAGAACATCTTCCTTTATGGAATGGAAAGAATAACTGGAAGAAAATTCCATTCATACTGACAAAAATATTTTTTCCTTCAAAAGGAAGAAAAGGTGTTAGAATTATTTCGCGGCTACCCATTAACAAATGATAAGGTTGAAAATCTAGAAAAACTTCATTTTCGATTGTTTCAGAAAAAAGAGTCAATTAAATTTCATATAGACCTGTGTATATATTGGCCACCTTTATCAAAATAGTAGATATCAAAATTCATGGCTTTGCTATATTTTACATTTACAAATAGGTTCCTGTGATGGAAAAATCGACATTTTAAAGTTATTTTTGCACACTTTAACATTTTACATGTTTTGGTGCACGAAGGTCTTGCAAATACATATATCTATCTATCACATCTTTTAATTGAGCTTAATTTTACCATGTTCTCTGATCTTTTTTTAAGAATGTCAAAATATCTTTTGCTTACCTCCGATCTTACAGACAAAGAAGTCAAGAGAAAAGGGTACGGTACATCTTAATTGCACATTTTTTAAATGAAACCCACATTTTTACTTTTTTTTTAATGTTGAAATTCATGTCTTCAGAGTCTATCTTTTACAGTACATACTAAGCCAGCTTAACACTGAAACAACGATAAAGAAATTAAACTTGTAACATCCGTGAGTTATCTGTCAAGTGAGTATTCCATTCATATCCCAATGTCAGTGAGTTTTTAACAGCATATGATGGCGATCTCTCTTCGGGCATCATTATAAGTATTAAAAAAATAATTAATTAAAATTATCATACAGAGAACATCTTCCTTTATGGAATGGAAAGAATAACTGGAAGAAAATTCCATTCATACTGACAAAAATATTTTTTCCTTCAAAAGGAAGAAAAGGTGTTAGAATTATTTCGCGGCTACCCATTAACAAATGATAAGGTTGAAAATCTAGAAAAACTTCATTACATTTACAAATAGGTTCCCGTGATGGAAAAATCGACATTTTAAAGTTATTTTTGCACACTTTAACATTTTACATGTTTTGGTGCACGAAGGTCTTGCAAATACATATATCTATCTATCACATCTTTTAATTGAGTTTAATTTTAATATGTTCTCTGATCTTTTTTTAAGAATGTCAAAATATCTTTTGCTTACCTCCGATCTTACAGGCAAAGAAGTCAACAGAAAAGGGTACATATTGATTGCACATTTTTTAAATGAAACCCACATTTTTACTTTTATTTAAATCTTGAAATTCATGTCTTCAGACTCTATCTTTTACAGTACATACAAAGCCAGCTTAACACTGAAACAACGATGAAGAAATTAAACTTGTAACATCCGTGAGTTATCTATCAATTGAGTATTCCATTCATATCCCAATCTCAGTGAGTTTTTAACAGCATATGATGGCGATCTCGCTTCGTATATCATTATAAATATAAAAAGAAATAATTATTAATTAACATTATCATACAGAGAACATCTTCCTTTCTGGAATGGAAAGAATAACTGGAAGAAAATTCCATTCATAGTGACAAAAATAGTTTGTCTTTCAAAAAGAAGAGGAGCTGTGAGAATTATTTCGCGGCTACCCATTAACAAATGATACGGTTGAAAATATAGAAAAACTTCATTTTCGATTGTTTCAGAAAAAAGAGTCAATTAAATTTCATATAGACCTGTGTATATATTGGCCAACTTTATCAAAATAGTAGATATCAAATTCGTGGATTTTCTATATTTTACAATTATTATTACAAAAAGATTCTCGTGATGGAACTTTGAATTTTAAAGCCATTTTTTTGCATTTTGCATGTTTGGTGTACGAAGTTCATGCCAATACATACATCCATGTCTCACATTTTTAAATTAAGCTTAATTTCATCATGTTCTCTGATTTTTCTCAGGATTATGGAATATTTTTTTTCTTACCTGAATGCATCAAGCATAGAACTCAACAGGAATGCATATATCTCGCTTGCATATTTTGTTCAAGAATCAAAAAACTTTAGTTTCTAAAAATCTTCCAATTCACATCTTCGCAGTCTATCTTGTACAGTGGATACAAAGCCAACTTAAAATTGAAACAACGATAAAAAAATTTAACTGGTAACATCCGTGAGTTATCTATCAAGTGAGTATTCCATTCATATCCCACTCTCTGTGAGTTTTTAACAGCACATGATGGCGATCTCTTTTCAGATATCATTATAAATATAAAAAAATATTTTAATTAACATTAACATTAAGGGAACATCTTCCATCCTGGAATGGAAATAATAACTGGAAGACGAGTCCATTCAAGGTGACAAATAGTTTGTCCTCCAAAGAAGACGAGGAGCTGTGAGAATTATTTCGCGGCTACCGATTAAGAGATGTAATTGTTGAAACTCTAGAAAAACTTCAATCTCGATAGTTTCACAATAATAATCAATGAAATTTCATATAGACCTACGTATATATTGGCCAATTGTATCAAAATAATGCATATTATTTATGGCTTAGCTACATTTTATAATTACAATCAGTTCTCGAGATGGAAAAATCGACATTTTAAAGTTATTTTTGCACACTTTAACATTTTACATGTTTTGGTGCACGAAGGTCTTACCAATACATATATTTATCTATCACATATTTTAATTATGCTTAATTTTACCATGTTCTCTGATCTTTTTTTAAGAATGTCAAAATATCTTTTGCTTACCTCCGATCTTACAGACAAAGAAGTCAACAGAAAAGGGTGCATCTTGATTGCACATTTTTTAGATGAAACCCATATTTTTACTTTTTAAAAACTCTTGAAATTCATTTCTTCAGAGTCTATCTTTTACAGTACATACAAAGCCAGCTTAACACTGAAACAACGATAAAGAAATTAAACTTGTAACATCCGTGTGGTATCTATCAATTGAGTATTCCATTCATATCCCACTCTGTGTGAGTTTTTAACAGCATATGATGGCGATCTCTCGTCAGATATTATAAATGTAAATCCTAACTTTCAACCTTTTTGAGAGCAGACTTTGACAATCTTGTAGTATATCTAAAAAATCTGGTGACGTTTTTCAAAGCACGTAAAAATTTTGTAGTTATGTATTTTGAAATTATTGTATCAGTATTCGAAACTAAAACTTACATTTTATATACTATCAATTTATTAGGATATTTAATTCAATAATTCATTCGAATATTACATGGACATAAAATATAATGAGCCTAAATTATTCAAGACATTTTAGGGGTCAACAATCATGAGCCATAAGCTTCAAGTAGTCCATGGAATTAAGAAAACTCAGTAATGTGAAGGAGAAAGGGTTTATTGCTAATTATTAACAACGAAAACTGTTACAAAAAACGTGATAAGGAGGTGTTACATAGATAAAAATTGGAGCCATGAGACAGGAAGTGGAAACACCGGTGTTATGTTTACTTGGAATCGACTGGGTTTGAATCCGAGCCTCCGGCGTGAATACTAAGTTAATTCGGCTAACAACCCACCAACCGTGTTCATACCTTGTCTTCACTTACATAATTTGACTCACTAGATTACTATATCTCATCACTACGGTAAGAGTAATGAGATACGTGCCATCGGCAAATAAAATACTCATAAACAATATAAATTCTGAAACATACTTTACTGATTTGCTTAACAGCCGCACAAAAATTACTCAAAATTACAATCCCACGCTATTAGTCCCACTACTACTTGTTAGTGCCTGCCTTCTAGTACAGGGACATCATTTTATTTTTACTTCAATTTTTATTGTACCTGAGTTTTTGAATGTACTTCACTCCCACCCCTTCAACTAATGACGTTTCAAATGTTCTCCAGACAGAATCAAGGCCGCATATAGTAAACAGCACTGCGTTATTGAGTATAGTACGTTCCAGAAATATGTTCGCGTTTTCCAGTGACGAAAGAACTTTCAATATTGAATCATATTTTCGCACAGGTACTGTCCGTTTGCCTACGTCGCGTCCCGATTTCCCCCACCTGCTTCTGCACGCCCCTCTGTAAAAGCAGGACTGTCTTAGCTCTTTTCTGTAAACATTAATTTCTGTTAGGAATTGGACGTTTACGTAATATTATACAACTTTCTAAAATAACTTAAATAAAAGGGCCTCGTTAAGTTAATTAACTGTCACGTGATTTCCCTCCTTTCTACGATCCTGCGGCATAACCACTTGGACGGACAGTAGATAGCATGTCTGAGTAATTTTATCTGTGCGGGTCGGGCAGAAGTGAAGATTGAATTTATAGTACATAAGGTACTCTTTTATAGAGTAGGTACAGAATTATTTCAACATGAGTTACTAGTACGAAGGACGAAACTGGCAATTGGAATTAGATGCAATAGTCTGCTTCTGCACGCCCCTCTGTAAAAGCAGGGCTGTCTTAGCTCTTTTCTGTAAACATTAATTTCTGTTAGGAATTGGATGTTTACGTAATATTATACAACTTTTTAAAATAACTTAAATAAAAGGGCCTCGTTAAGTTAATTAACTGTCACGTGATTTCCCTCCTTTCTACGATCCTGCGGCATAACCACTTGGACGGACAGTAGATAGCATGTCTGAGTAATTTTATCTGTGCGGGTCGGGCAGAAGTGAAGATTGAATTTATAGTACATAAGGTACTCTTTTATAGAGTAGGTACAGAATTATTTCAACATGAGTTACTAGTACGAAGGACGAAACTGGCAATTGGAATTAGATGCAATAGTCTATAGTGCGATAATATGCACAAAAGAACTGAAGCCTGTATCGAAATGAACGGCCACCATTTTCAAAAATGTGTTTAAATATCCATATTATGATTATTTTTCAATTGAACTTCATTCTCTATATTGTACGCTAATGTGCTGTAGATAGTATACTATACGCTGCATAATGAATACGTTCGCATGAGTAGCTCAGTTCGTGAGTAAAAACACTTATTCTTAATACAGTACTGCATTTTGATTAAACAAAAACCTAATGAAGATTATCGAATTCAAAATCGCGATATTTCCTAGTTTACGTAAATGGATGAAGTACTTTTCTTTCCTCCTATACCTAGTAAAGTGATTTGTTTGTGTTTTACGTCGGTATCATCGAACTCCAGTCGTGGAAGGAGGTAGCGAACGATGTTTCCGGTTCTCTAAAGGTATAGCCAGGTTAATATTAAAAATGTTAGTAAAAATAAAATGATGTCCCTGTATTAATCAACAGCTTACACGCTCCTCATCCAAACGATCAATGCATTAATTCCCGGCGTTGGCAATGGAAGATATTTATTAATCTGTAACGTGATTGGGAGTTTGTCCCTCGTTGTGTGATGTTCTGTGTTGTCTTCGAGGTGATTCTGTGCCGGGCTCAACATAGAACCAGAAAGGTCGGTAATATGTACCCTACCTAAATAATGTTTTTTCTAAGAGGACACAAAATATAGAAGCCGGGAATATAAAAATGATAAAAAGACACGGGTAGAGAGAAAATCACTAGCTATTGTTTTCTTTAAGCTTACTGTTTTAACATTGTCTTACAAATAATAATAATAATAATAATAATAATAATAATAATAATAATAATAATAATAGTTATAATAATAATAAAAACGTTACATGTAAGTATCCCAAAAAGACAAAGTTTGCGTTCAGCAACAGTTCCGTTTTGATAAAATAACACGCGAATTGCACAAAATTTTGTACATAATCACAAAAATAACTCTGTTGTTCCCAAACTGAAAATTAAAATTCTAATAAGAGAGTGTTAAAAATTTTTACCTAATTCGGTTATATAAAAGTCTCTGTTCTTTATAAAATAAAATTCAAAATTATAATACCAGGATCAAATTCTTCAGAGGAACAGATAGAGAAAAACATACAAAAATCACAAAATGTACACTTTGTAGTCCAACATTTAAGCAACAGAATTTAATACTTGAAGTAAGCTACATAAAGATAAAAATAGTTAATAACAATGATACTAGTAGTGATTGAGATAGATTATTTCATAATTTCAACGTGAAGAAAAGGTGATGTTAAGAATGGTAATGGATTAATATTATTATTGTAATAAGCAGCAAATCATATTGACATACTAACAAATATAACCTTGAGATAAATGACCAAATTACTTAGGGAAAAATGAATATGATACATAATATAAAGTATGAAATTCTTAATTTTACATTTGAAAATTTAATTACTACAAGTACCCAATTCAGGCTGAAGTTTTAGTTTCGAATTATAAAGATGTGGACCATAATTTATGCTACGTAGTAATTCATTATATGTTAAGACGATAGGTTGAATCAAAATAAGAATTTTATTTCGTCTTGTATATAATCATATGGTAAGCTACAAAATTCATCACATTTTCATTATAGAATTTTATTAAAGAGATTTTTAAATACTAAAAATTTTAAAATCTGAATTGATCAAGTTTCTTGAAAAAAATAGGATGAATCACAAAATTAATCAGGAACACGCAAAACTCATTCCGGAGTTCTACGTGCGAATAAAAATTACAAGGAAGTCCTTATATTCCGAGGTCTTCAGAATTTATTTCACATTCAGAGAGGCAGATCACTAAGAATCAGACATTAACCCGCCTTCGCCTACGCATCCTTATGAAATGTAGCCGAACGATTATCCCGCGAAGCAATGAATATCATCTACATGCACAATTTGTGTGGAAAAAATGAGAAGGAGAAGTCTAAAAACAAATCTGCTGTTGCATATGTTGCTCATAGACAGAACGAACTATCAGATACAAAAATAATGTAATACAAAATAATGATAATAATTATTTTCTCACATTTATATACAGTACATACCAACAGTGTACAGCTTTAAGAGAAATACAACTCTCAAAGTTAAGTTTCATGAGAACGTATCGGTAATTTGCTGGGTTGTGTTTGCTAGCGGTGGATGGTATAGATCTAAGCTTATTTTATATTAATTTTTATTTAAGTTTACTTAATTACTAGTCTACTTATGTTATTAATGCTTAAATTGTAATATAGCGATAAATATACTCACTTCCATACGAAAGAGATGCACTTAATATTGAATAATTAAAATTGCTCCATTACATTTTGAAAATTGTTTCCATAGCAACATCAGAACAATGCATTTAGGTTACAATGATAGGCAGTGTTAATGCTGAGTTTGGTGTGTATTCCGCAACACTTACAACGCAATATTAACGTAACTTGAAAAAATATAGTTGCATTGCGAGTAGAAACAATCGCTGGCAATCTTCGTTTTAATTGGCGTGCTGCAAGAAATGCAAAGCAGTCCTGTAGCTAACACTTGCTGCTAAGCAGAAGCACATTGTACAGAGTACGCTTGCGCGACTCAAAGCCTAAATATAGAGTAAGTGTCTACATAACACAAAATATTACGTAATTTATTATTCAAATTTCAGAAAGTAGTAATACTAAATTGTTAATATAATAATAGATATCCAATATTTTGCGGTATGGTGACAAAACATAGCCACTTAGATACCGAATAAGAAACGAATTATGACAAAATTTACTGAGAAGCAATAAAAATAAAGAAGTAATAACCATGAAGATACATTTATGTTATGTATTATTTCATTCACCCATCCATCCACAGTGTTCTGTCCAAAGCATAATCTCTGCATTTGGTTCATTTCTCTTACGGTCGTCTAACATCTGATATCTTCTTCTGTCACAAATTTTTCTCTCATTCATCATTCCTTCCAGACGTCCTCATACTCCCAAAAGACAGAGTTCTATGAACAAGAATCTGAGGACATACTAAGAGTCTTAGAAACGGTATTAGGAGGCAAATGTTTTCAAGTTAAAATGTATGTCAAGTTAATGCATGCGTTCGATTTATTTGCAACGTCCGTAGATCTGACCGTATCACACCTTCACTAAATATGCTGTCCTGGGTCCGTCTCAAAGAGCGAAAAACTATTCACTCTCTCACTTTACTCTTCAATATTCTTCAAACCTCTAACCCTAGCTTCTCGTTATCAATATTTGTCCTCATATCACGAAATAGATACTCGCTCACAACACTATATCACACTCTCCATTTCTAAACACAGAACATCCTTCTACTAATCATCTTTCACCGTCTCTGCAGCTCATCTCTGGAACTCTCTACCACAACATGTCAGAGACTGTCGGAATTTTTCTAGTTTCAAAAATAAATTAAAATTGCACTTTTTGAATTAGATTCCTTTCAGTTATAAGCCCTTTTCTCTGCCATAGTTTCGTATAAATATAGGCTATATATTTCTTTTTCCTTCCTTTCTGCTTTTTGTTCTCGTTATCAGCCGATGAATTTATTATCATAGCCTTTTTATCGTGAATTTTATTTAATTTTCGTATTTATTTTCTTTTTTATTATTATTTTATTACATTCCATTTTGATATATTCTTCCTTACGTTTTTACATATTAACTATTTGTATTAAATGAGTTGCTTTCACTATATTCCAATGTATTTTACTTTCTTTTTTATTTCCTACAAGAAGAATCCCAAGGAATGTTCTGAAATCACTTGGGGAAAAACTAAATTTATCCCTGCCTTTCTGCACCGCATACGCCACACTTTGGTTTACAATATCAAGTACAAAATTTTCATGGAAAAATAATTGAAAAATATCAATTGGCAATAAGTTATTTTCATGTTGGGATTCGACTCACAATTGAGGCGCTGACATGGGAAAGGTAGTAACTGCCAAAAACAAAATTTTTCAGGGGAAGAAAAAAACAAATTTATGAACACTTTCTCACTTAAATTATTACAGAAACTGCTTTAAATGAAAGGCATACACTCATATTTGTGTTACATATGAAATTTGAAAAGTCTGGCACAGATTTATCTGTGAAATCCTATTTTATGAAAATACAACATTGAAATCACTACTTAGCCAAACTGAAATTAACGTTATTTATACATTATGCACACATTTTTCGGTAAAATGCATGATACTTTTCATCGAGGAAGTCTAACATAGATAAAAGTCTCTCTTTTTGGCATCAGGGACGACTGGTCTTCTTTCAAGGCGTTGCAAGCATTGCAAGTTAGTGATTGACGTTAATGACTGTCCTTTCTGAAAAATTCTGTGCTCTGTCCACATTGCAAGGTCATTAAATGACTGTCTTTTTTATTAGAGAAAAATCAGCTCTTGAGAGTCTAATCCAGTTTAGGGTGCTGATTTTGATAGGAGTTGTATTCAAAAACTTGTCACATTCTACAGAAAATTCGAAGAAATCCTCATCCTTCATCATTATTACATTATTAGGCCTTACCTCTTCTGGAACCATGGTCTTACATTTTTTTTTTTTCTTTTCTCTATGATGCCAAATTCCCTATCACATGGTATGTAGGTATGTTCTAAAACCAGGAATTTCAAGTCCACTGAATCAAAATGTTTTTTGGCAATAATGTAAATTAAATCAGGACCATTAGAATCATCCGATTCTTATTCTGCCCTGCACAGTTATCAGCCCATATTTGTCTAGACACACTCTGATGTTGTAAAAGGAGTTACTACCTTCTCCGCGCCAACAGCTGTGCACATACAACTTACAACATCTAGTGACTACGTTTCCAACTTCGTTTCATTACATACGGACATACTACCTTCTCTGTGCCATTGGCATGGCCATTTACTACCTTCTCAGTGAAAAAGCTAAAAATTCGAATTTTTGGCAGTTACGACCTTTCCCATGTCATTGCCTCAATTTTCAATTTCCTCATTTACTTTTCTTTTCAGTTAACAGTAACTTGGCAAATCACTCTTTTTCCATTTTCTTACAATAGTCACTTTATCTCCTGACAGGCTCTAATATTTCACGTATTTCTGCACCTTCTGGCATCTCTTCATTCTGTGCCTGATTTTCTATTATTATATATTCTTCCATATACAGAGGACCACTTTCCCTTCAGCCCCCAGTTGATGACAATTTAGATTATTTATGTTTCCATCGAAGTCATAGTCAACACTGTCTTCATCGATATCACTTCTAGCTTCCGGTGGAGATATGAAAACATCTATAAAATCTGCCTGAATTTTTCGTTCTCTTCCATTATTGTCATTACTTCATGTACACTCAGGCCCCTTGAATATAAACCATGGATAGAATAACTATTTTATGCGAAAAATCGAATTCCATATGTAAATATATATATAATTATTTCACTAATCTCAGAAAGACAGTTTTGATACTCCATGTGCCCGATGTTGCAAAAACGCAACACCAACATTCACGCATACATTACAGAAGTAACGTTTCATGCAATGTCCAGCTACTTTTACAAGAAGTATCCTAAGAGTCTTTAGATTGCAATATATGCAAGAAAAGGTATAATAAAACTATAAAAATAAACAAAAATTACATTCCTTTATGACAGACTGCAGACATTTCAACACTTGTAATAATCACTTCTTTTCTTCTCAAGTATTGCCCCATCAAGGAATCAGTTACCAAATGTTTTCAATAAACCAGGTCTACCAACATCAGTATAATAGAAAATAAGTGCCATAAACTTAACAAATACTAGAAACCATATTTCACACACTTTTAATAGCAAAGAAGTAAAATGTTGCGAAAACGCATCACCGGGATAATATGGGTTAAGAGAGCAGTGCATTATGACAATAAATGATTGAAATAAAATAATTTTGTCCTTTAAATGTGTAGAAATTTGATCCGAATAAACGTAACATTGTAAAATTCCTTTTGAGAAAGGACAAGTAGGATTTAGGAAAGGAAGAAGTTGTATGCACAATATCTTCACTTTAAAACAAATAATCGAAAAACGAAGAGAGAAAAATTTGGAGACCCATCTCCTGTTTATAGATTATTATAAACCTTTTGACAAAGTATCAAGATCGATAATATGGAATATGTTAGATGTTAGAGGAATACCATTGCATTTAATACAAGTTATCAAAAGTAAGTATGACGGAACAAAAATAAAAATAAATAAAAGATGTCCAATAATAATTAATAATGGTGTTAGACAAGGTTGTCCTTTATCAACCGCTCTTTTTAATCTATTTATGGATGGGATTGTAAGAGAATGGAGAAATAACGTTAATGGAGGTATTAAAATAAAAAATACAGAATTAAAACCCTTATTATTCGCATACGACCAGATACTGATGGCTACAAATGAACATGATTTACAAAGAATGATCCACTGTCTAAATGAATTAATTAAACAATACTGGATGAAAATTTATACTAATAAAACTAAAATTATGGCATTTATAGAAAAAAGCCCAGTATGATAAAAAATAGTGGTAGATGACATAAATACTGAACAAGTATCACAATTTAAATATTTGGGATGTACTGTCTCTCACCAATACGAAATAGATTTAAATGAAAAAAAAATCAACAAGTTTAACTACATTACAGGAACATTAAGAAGAACACTCAAACACAAAGCACGCAGAGATTCAATAATAAAAATTATATAAATCAATGGCAATACTGACACTTGCATACGGATCAGAAACATAAGTAATAAATAAAAACATATTTTAAGAATTCAATCAGCAGAAATGACATTTCTTAGATCCACAGCTGGATATACAAAACTAGATAAAAAAAATGTAACATGAACAATCGACAAGAATTACAAACAGAAGAACTGAATGAAATAATTAATTACTTCAGGAAAGACTGGCGACAACATATAGATAGAATGACAGACAGTAAATTTCCTAAGATGGCCTTGAAAATCAACCTAGAGGAAAAAGAAGTATTGGGAGACCTAGGAAGAGATGGTCTGAACAAATAGGAGCCGGAACGGATTGAAAGTCCAAACCATGAAGAAGAAGAAGAAGAAGAAGAAGAAGAAGAAGAAGAAGAAGTAGAGATGTTACATTTGATCGGATCAAATTTCTGCACATATATAGTTCTACCAAGCGGCTTATACTACCTATTTCGTCTGTCTCTTTCCTTTCCACTGTAAAGCGCTCAGACTCTCTTGAGATCCAAAGCGAGCGCTTGCGCCTATGGGCATCAGTTGACATGGCTGGGCTAAACATATACAGTAGCAGTAAGTACCAAATCGGCGTAGCTCAATCGGCTGAGGCTACCTGCTTATCCGGAGTTGCGCTCGTGCGTGGGTTCGATTCCCGCTTGGGCTCATTACCTGATTGGGTTTTTTCCTAGGCTTTCCCAACCGTAAGACAAATGTCAGGTAATCTATTGCGAATACTCGTCCTCATCTCGCCAAATACCATCTCGCTATCACCAATTTCATCGACGCTAAGTAACCTAGTAGTTGATACAGCGTCGTAAACAAACAACTAAAAAAGTACCAAACATAACCTATAATGTGCTATAAATTCTAGTAGCCCTTCTGCGCATTTCACAAATGCAATAAAATCCTAATTTCGCACAGTTAATAGCGTTGCATTTAATGAGCTATCTTTGAAATAAAATTTCATGGTATTGTGTAGCAGCCGAATGGAGGCAAATGAAAACAGACATAGGGATGTATTCTACATTTATCTTTCAACAAACTCTATGGAAGGTATGGATGATGGTTTATCATAAATTTATCAGTATGACGCGGGATTGCGAGGAATTTAGTGCAATTGCAATGCTATTTATGCGGATTTCATTGTTACTGCATGGTCTAGGTGCCAATACTGCCAGAGCGAATACCAAGGCTGTGCTCTTATTACGTAAAAAAAGAAAGATCTCATGGAACAATATTCGAGGTGGAATATGGCTTCTTAAATTACTCCTTTACCCGTTCAGTGCAACTATTACCTCGATATAATATATTATAATAGCTTTCGATCATACTTATACTTTCATTTTATGCCTAGTAAGCTGAATTCTAAGTTTATCTCACTTAAATACAGAGTGTTAAAAAGTATCCAATATTTTAGGAGGTGCTAGTATGCATCAAAACAAGAAAAAAATGTCTAATAAACATGGGTTCTACAACACACACTTCCTGAGACCTGAACACTTGTTCATAGGAGGTGCTCAATGTGATGTCCATTCATCGCAGAGCATTCCCTTGCCCTTTGGCGTAAGGAATCACGCACTCTTTGAAATTGACCTCGTTGTTCTTAATAACCAAAAGTCTAAAGGATTTAGGTTTGGAGAACGAGCAGGCCAAGGTATGGGGCCTCCCAATCAATCCAGCGGTCCTGAAATGTCAGTGCCAGGTGTTCACGCTTATTGCGGAGGAAATGTGCCGGTGTGCCATCAAGCATGAACCCATCTGTAGTCTTTGCTGACATGGCACATTCTCCAGCAAGATAGGCAATACGTAGTAAGGAAATCCTGATAACGAGCCCTAGTTAATCTCTGTGGTAGCACGTAGAGCCCTTAATCTATCGCTAAGAACGTCTGCCCAAACATTGATTGAGAATCGGTGCTAATGCCTTATTTCTTCAACTGCATGGGGATTTTCATCGACTCACACATGCTGATTACGAAAATTCACAACACCATCTCTGCTGAACCCCGCTCATATCCGCAACCAAACTTTTGTTTTCAGTATTCCTTGCTACGTATCAGTATTCCATGCCAAGGGTGTCAACTACGGTACGATTATCTAGTAGCCTGCTCTATTATAGGGTGGAAAAATGCATTGCCATAAATGGACTTCACTTCGAGCACCTTCTATGAACAAATGTTCAGATTTCAAAAAGTATGTGTTGTAGGACCCATGTTTATTAGACATTTTTTCTTGTTTTGATGCATACTATCACCTTCTAAAATATTGGATACTTTTTTTAACACCCTGTACAATATTAACAATTTACTCTAAAAATTAATTTCTATTTACATCATAGACTAAGAATTATAGCTAAATATTAAATATAAGAGCCACAGATAGTCCCGGATTTAAGCCTAGCAACATAGGCAGTTGCAATTTCCAGGGGGCAGCATTCTCATTCTCTCTCTCTCTCTCTCTCTCTCTCTCTCTCTCTCTCTCTTCCTTTCTTTCCAACCCCCCTCCCATTTTCATTTTACAGTGAAATTTGTTATTAAAACACTTGTTGGTAAATCTTTTCTGAAGTTTCTTCTTGAACACCTTGTGGAAGTCGAAAGTCGCTTTGTCGCGTTCTCGGCGAGAGTAAAAGGAAAGTGTGCAGCTACATAATGTTGTAATACCGGTATTAGACGTTATTACACTATGAAACTGCTTAAATTTAACTCTTGTATAAACAAGAATGCATTGTTGAAAATCAAATTGGATGTGTTTATTATTTGTCTCTATGAATAGTAACCACAACTCTCAGTTACATTTCCAATAAAATAATATCATCACCAATAATATTTAATCATTATTCAGCATCTACACTATGTAATTAGATATGAAAGATTTATTGCGCAAAGAGTTACAGTTTATTTTTCAATTTACTTTATATTTCCTGTCGAAGTAAGAAAACTCGTAATAATTATACCACCAACAAAACGAACGCTTAAAAATAAATCATAGCCTGGCTTTCACAAATCAATTTTATTTCAACAATAAATAAGTTTTAATGTTTCTTTACATAGAGTATGATGTGTTTCGTCAGATCGACTTTCATGAGACCATCAATGCTTTCTCTGTGAAGAAAGTGCGAAGGAAATCTTTATAATTCACAAGTAAGATGCATGAATTTTGATTCCAGTGTTTTATTGTTTTCTGAAATGTAACATTTCATTTAAAACTAATTTAAACTAAACACGACTTCTGTAATAGCTGCTTATAAATAATTGTTTGTGAAAGTTGGGGGGGGGAGGCAAATTTTATTACTGCCAAGGGGCGGCACTATACCTAAATCCGGCCCTGGCCAAAGGCATCGAATTGAAGGCGTAACAGTAAAATTATCTCGAAACCTGCACTCATTATTAAAACCCAACTCTGTATGTGTGACGGTCTCTAGATTCATTACCCAAGTATCTCATTTGGGTAGCTGATTATTAAGCTTGAAGCCGATCATACGATTCATGAAATTTGTTTCTAGAGTTTAATGTACTTAACGTAAGACAAATTTATTATATTGTATTAATAAAATTCATACATAAAAATCGAAATAATTTTGAATTGTATTCTCATAGTTATGAAACAAAGAGTATGAATTCTTTAAGATTGTTTGAACCAAAATGCAACACTGTTACAGTATTTAATCATAGTAGTAATTTAGGCCCAAGAATATATAAGAAATTTATATTTAAATATCCTAATCTCGTCAATTTGAATAGTTCTAGTATTAAATTAAAAAAGTTATGTATGGATTTTATAAAAATTGAAAAATTGTAAATTAAATTTATATACTATAATTGAAAATTGTATTGTATAATTATTAATTATAATTGTATTGTATAATTATTAATTTCAATTCAGGAATCCGCCCCTGAGCACGAGTTCTACTCTTTCAGGGGCGAGCTAAAGTTTCTCTGTATATTTTATATTTTATGTTAAAATTATTAGCAAAATAATAAATAAATAAATAAATAAATAAATAAATAAATAAATAAATAAATAAATAAGCACATAATAGTAACAGTACGGCTTCATTCATTTACTTCATTGTATGAATGAAAGTCGACAATGAAAACTTTGCGGAATAATCGGCAAAAAGCCACCGGCGTAACTCAGTCAGTTAAGGCGATTTCCTGCCGAATGGGTTTCTTCCGAGGTTTTCCCCAACCGTAAGCCAAATGTCAGGTAATCTATGGCGATTCCTCGGTCTCATCTCGCCAAATACCATCTCGCTATCACCAATCTCATCGACGCTAAATAACCTCGTAGTTGATAGAGCGCCGTTAAGAAACCAAGTAAAAAAATCGGCAACGCAATTGAAAATATTCCAAGAAATCTGCACAACAAAATAGATAGCACTCCACAATCTAGAGGAGTATGAATCTGCACAAGACGCCAAATAAAACAGCATTCCTTCCAGATTATTTATCACACTTTTCTACTATGTTGAAGTGTTCTGCACCCAAACCTGAATCTTGAGGGTTTTTGCATGCGGCAGAGGAATGATTCACACGCCACTGCCTCCAAATCTGTAGCCAAATCGAGTCTAGATGGCCTGTGAATCCCTTTGGAGCTCAAGCGCGTAGAACTTGAGTCAATTTGACATATGGACGAGAACGATAGTGTAGTACGTGGTTGAGGACCTTCATAAAGTTATTCTTGTAAAGATTTCCACTTTTCGTTTTCATATCGTTCTCATTTACTTGCACTTCACGACATAATGTTGCAAGTCTACTTGCTGTATGCACGTAATGCTTAACAGGACTAGAAATAAAAATAATTGCATTGCAGATACATAACATGAGCCTTCAAGAAATGCAGCATATGAGCCACAAGATATTTACTTCGACAGTAATAGTAATAACAAGAGTTTTAATAACAACACTCAACTTACATTACGTTGTACATAGTGTATCATCACATCACATCACATCATATCGTATGGTATCATATCACATCACATCGTATCGTATGATATCATATGGTATCATATCACATCACATTGTATCGTATGGTATCATATCACATCGCATCGTACCGTATGGTATCACATCACATCGTATCATGTGCCATATCATAATTACCGGTATATCATACATATTTCATATCACATCTCATATAGATGATGTTAAGGTAAAATGGCTTAACCCTCATTTTTTAAATGTAACTTTTTTTGCTGTAATTAGTGTAATTAGTTACAATTTAATTACAAAACGTGAAGATATGTTTCTTGACAATTATGTTTACATTTATTCATTAAAGGTAACTAATAATAATGTGTTAAAATTTAATTTTTGTTCTTTCTGAAAAAAATTTCTTTTGTGGGTTAAGCAATTTAACCTAAACACCATTGAAATAATACATCATACCTTATTACCATATCATGTCATGTCATATTATCATACCATGTCATGACATAACATGTAAACATATCATGTCATGTCATGTATCATATATCATATCATATCATATCATATCATATCATATCATATCATATCATATCATATCATATCATATCATATATCATATTAAAATATATATCTGCCCTTGGGCAGAACATTATGAATGAAATATTATATTATATTATATTATATTATATTATATTATATTATATTATATTATATTATATTATATTATATTATATTGTATTATATTATATTATATTACATTATATTATATTATGTTATTCCAAGTTGTATTTATTATTATATTATTATTTTCTTTTCATAAGACATCGGTATGACTAATTACATTATGGGTAGACATGTCCATGTGTACCTAGGTCACTGACATGAATTACTGTGTTGCTTCCAAATTTCCAAAATTTTACTATGCGAGATGTGGCTGAAAAGTTTTTCTTGAAGCCCTTTATCAGTCATACGGTTTTTTCAGGTACCAGTACCTTGAATCTATCATACGGGACCTCCGTTTTATGTGTATTACGAAGTAAATCATACCAAGAATTTTCATCATGCTTATAAGTTTATCGTCCTCGGATAGACTTGAATTCGTGAACTTCTGATACTATAAGAAGAATTATAACGTAATAATCGACATTTGGTACACGTAACTTTTCTTATATTTTCCTGTGTTACATATGGTCTTGCGTAATGCTGAGTTCATGAATAGTGTTTTCCATTGGTTAGCATATCTTTATAGGTTTGTTCCAGCAAGCAATTCAGTTCCGAACTAATACTAAACTTCTTTCGACGCATTCATCAGTTGTGTACGATGTCAGAACTGTACAAAGTCGCAGTTGAGGTTTTCTCGGGGTTCTCCCGTTTTCCCATATTAGGCATCTACATCATTCCATCAACATTTCTCCATTTCGCCATAATTCCATATATCTGTTGTGCCCCAGGGCTTAAGTACACCCTGTAGCATGATTTCCTGTGGGGTATTAAATTTGAAACTGTCCAGGAAAAGTGTCAGCGGAATACATGGCCTTAAAAGCAGAAATGTAATACAATTCCATCTTGTGAAGTAAATAGATGCTTAGCCAGCGTTAGAGAGTTACGTCGCGAGTGCGGTTAATCACTGGCTACGATAAGAGTGTTCTTACTCCACAAATCACTGCTGGACTAATCGCATTGGTCCAGTGGAACAAAGTATGCATTTTAATTAAATTCAATCATGCATTGTTCGAAGTCTTTTCTTACGCGTAGTCTCATTAAAGCGACTTATCACTGTATTGCACTGAATCGAATTAATTGTAACATATGTTTCATTAAGATGATATCTTAAGCACGTATAATCAAAAGGGATTTTAAGCTCATCTCACCTGGTGGATAGTGTGGGTGGTACTCCGGCCGGGAAACCGATAAGAGAACATAAAAAGTGATGGTGAGAAGATTGGCGGTAGATAGTGATACAGTGAGTCTTAATCAGAGTTTTTGGTAAAGAAGAAGTGGAAGACAGTACATTGTCATGGTGTCAGCTCCGTCAAGAGAGATACCATGTAAGAAACTTGTTGTGTACATATTTTGGAAATATTTAATAAATCAAGTAGAGTTTCATTCACAACTAATTCAGTCTTGAACTTAAGTTCAGTTACCATGTAGTTTTCCTATAACATCCTGAGAGCCCCAGTTCTTCCAGTAAAATCGTTTCTTTTCCATTATTGAGTGTAATGGTGGTGTCAGAAATCCTGATAAGTGTGAGCGGGAGTCGAACGCAGTAGTCATCCGTTCAGTAAGTCATCCGACCTAAGTGACGGTTGCACAACATATCATTCCCCGAACGCCGGCTGACAACGCTGGCCTAGAGACGAGTGGGTTAGCTTCTTCGAAATCTGGGTGCGCAGTGAACTTCAGTATAGTCAGCCGGTGTGGGTTTAGGATTGCGCCTAGCTAGAGGGTTAACGCAATACATCGTGAAAGGTCACAGATCTGGGTCATAGTGCCCCCTCTCGAAAATTCAATTCCAATTATAGGCGAAACCGTCTGAGCTACGCCGGTAGCCCTTAACAGATGATACAGAGTTGTTATTTCCGTGATGGTAGGTATGTCGCTTTTACGCGTAGGTGTCCTTTGTGAGGCGTCAATGTTCTCAGATTTCCAATAATGAAAGATGGACAACGTACGTCTGCATCTTGTTATTTTGTGGCGTCAGAATCAGATAAATATACTCATTAGTGTCTGTGCAATCTGTGCCACCCACAGGCACATCCAATTTATAATGTAACATACGTCTTCCTGTCATGTCTTATTTCAGAACATATGGACTATATTTGCTACAGCTCCTCTCTGTTATAGTGTAGGGCTCTTTTGTTATTTGCTACGAATTGCTATTCCTAATGATATCCGTAATCTTCTTCATAATTCACCGAAGAATAAATATATTACGTTCTCCTACGTGCACTAAATCTCCCACACAGCACCCACAGATTCACTTCTTCTCCCAAGGAAGCCACAGTTAGGAAATGAATACCTTCTAAAATCAATAATAGTCGCCGGGTCTGAACCGCGAACCTTGCATCCAACTATTAGCACGCTAACTACGAGACCACCGCATACGTCGGAAACAGATAACACAGGTCTACAAAGAAAAAAAAAATTGAGAGCTTATTGAAATCTAATAACTGATTTTCTATATTCAAACTGTATGGATTACAGAAATGACTTCCATTTTCCTGTATCACATCACGTTTCTAAAACAATACATGTAATATAAATCTTTATAACATGTTTAAATTGACGATATTCAATATATGGGAACCATATAACCAACACACAAATACACATTGGATTCAGTATATAAATACAGCTTAGATTTTAGAACGTCAAAATTATTAACACATTAACTTATGACTTATTGTAATATATAAATGTTCAAGGGAAAAACTTATATGGACATACATTTTATTCAGTGCCTTAGTAAATTGCTTCAGTATGCTAATTTTTATATGTAGGGCGGTAACAGAATTTTTTCAGGATTTACTAAGCTCTTCTTCATTATGTTCTTGGAACCTGATATCAGTGTGTGTCTTATAGGCCATTCATGTTTTGTCCAGTGATTCTGTCTATGTCGACTGTCCCATTCACATATTTTGTAACATGGGTACTTGGCGTAACCCTGTTGTTGTCCTAACAACATGCACAAAATCTTCAAATCACCGCAGAACATCCATTGATGTTCCTTGTACTTGACTTTTTCAGAGTAGCCGCTCAAGATTTTCATACGCTTTCTTGAGGTGGATAGAATGAGCGACTGGAACTGATATTAGAAGGTTACCATTATGTAGTAACACACCTTTTAAACTTCTCATGCTTGAATCGATGAAGAGCCTTCATTCGTTTTGTACTCAGCTCTTAACATTTTATGAGGTTTGGAATGTCAGTGCAATGTACTAAAGTGTCTTCTTGGTTAAAATACTGTTGTAGATTTTTCTCTCGATTTCTGTAAAAGGTTACGTAGGTTCCTGCAGCTAACAGATTCTTCTCTTTCAGCTTTGAAGCTATAAGTTCTGAAGTGTCTTTGGGAGATTTAAATCTCTCATCAAATCATTCAGCTCATTTTGTGTGAAAGGTTGGAGCATGCCTTGTGTGTCTGCCCAATCAGAATCTTCAGATGACTCAACAGGTATAGAACTTGTTTCGGAATGCTGTATATGAAGGTCATTAGGAGGATTTGGTACAGGAATATCAGGACCATGTGGTACAGGTCTAAGCAGATTCCAAATCAGGATAAATCATTCCTTTTTTGTTTTCTGTATTGAAGCCTTTTATTTTGCAAATACAAAAATAGTAGTTGTCAGTGTGGTTTTTTGGCTCATACCAGACCATCGGAATTCTAAAACTAAGGGCTTTCTTCCTTCCCTTTAACCATTTACTTAATTCCGCAATAAAACACTGCGCGCTTTATGAGGTTTATCCTGATCGCCCAGCTTAATTCCAAAATAAGCAAATTAAACGCTTTTAACATGTGAAGTTATATTGTGTCTCTGTTTTGCAATCATGAAACGTCCACAAATATAACAAAATATATTTGGATCGTTCAAACACTGATTTCTGTTCATGGCCATAGCACAACAAACAAACTAAACCACACCAAATAGTCCACAGAAACACATTGCATTAGAAAACCTTCTCAGAACTGAATGATGTAACTTTTCTCCAATGTCCGCCATTACAACAGTAGAAAGTGCTGCCATTTGATCATAAAATATTGTCAACTCCAACAACACAGTGATGCAAAATTAACAAAATTAGAGTGATTGTTTACGCTCAAATAAATAGTTGTGTTTCTATTTAATTGGAGATATTGTGTATTTTTAACGTCTTAATAATCACAAATACTGAAATTATTAAAAATTTATTTGTGATAGGACAAAACCGTTGACATTTCTGGAGTCAGGTGAACAAAGTGAATATGAAACAAGTGTCAAAACCAAAAAGGAAAAACCTGTGTTGACCTGTGTAATCTTTGGATTGAAAAGAAAAAGAAGATGAAATAAGAAAGATAAATAAAGAAAAAGAAAGGAAAAGTATGAATAAAAAGGAGAGAGTACAAAGGAAATGAAAAAAGAGAAAATGAATAGAAATCAATTAAAATAGAAATAAAATTGAAAGATTCAGTAAGAAACAGAAATTACATAGTGATTTGATGTAAAGAAGAAAACATAATGTATTCATTTATCACCATTCACATGATTTGGTTTAAAATGCTTCTTTTCTTTGTGGGATAACCAACATTCATACTCTATTAGTGTTTAGTACCTTGTAGTAGATTTTTTCATATATGAATTTTTCTTTACTTTTTGCCTAATCCTTTTGGTAGCTCTTAATGAATTCCTACTTTGTTTGTAAGTTCTGTTAATCCAAATATCCATACCGCGCTTAAGAGCTTCATAGAATTTTTTTTCTTGGGTACTAAGGACCTGGCAATTAAGCAATTGAATTTGACAAAAATGCCAGAAAAGCTTTAACTGACTAACGAAAAAGATGTAGATCTTGGACACAGTTGAATTTGATGAGCCATGCATCCAATTCCTTATCAAGTACTCCAGTCCTGTTCGTGGTATTTTGACCATCAGAATTACAAAATATATCTTCAATGTTGCCTAAAGAAGCTGAATCTGGTAAACGGATTTCATTACGTGTACGCAGTTAAACTGTTTTCCGGTCTTCCTCTTGATGTGATTTGTTGATGTGAATATTTATAGAGTAAATCTATGGTTTAAAAAACATTGTCAAGACCTATGTCTTCACTGATTGTTATGACTGAAGTTGTTTGTAGGTCTATTAATGATATGATGATGGTTCATACAATCTATTACGTAAAAACAGCATATTTGTGTTTATCACATTGTTATTTGATAAGTCTGACGGTCTTAACAATATAAACCTTGATACAATTCAAGCTTAATACTTCATATCGAAGAAGTTTGACATATGTATATCTGGTATCAGACTGTGATCGAATGGACAATACGCGCGTGGGTGCTGGTACCGTGACCTGAAGCGAACTGAACATAATGTCCGATTATGGGATATATATGTACGTGTGTGTCATAATATGTTACGCGACGTCAGGTCATTGAATTCTGTCCTCCGCTACTGATTTTTACCCAAAACAATGGACACGAGTATTCGTGAGACTAATTAAATGCACAGGTATTTCTATTAATATGAACTTTGATCAGTGTCTTCTATTACATTTTGTTCACCATTTTTGTTGAAAACTCAATATCAAAATTTCCTTAGAATATTCAGTAAAACTTTATTAAACATCTCATAAAAATATGGCATTAAACAAAGAAAAAATCAATTAGTTGGTAAAATTATTTGAAGGAACTTATCTTATAACCACCATAAAATAATTTACGAAAAGCGAACACAACAAAATTCTTTGTAATCAAATTATTATTATTATTATTATTATTATTATTATTATTATTATTATTATTATTATTATTATTATTATTCATAGTGTATAATCACAGTATAAATTTCGGTCCAAGACTTTATAACATGATAATAGATCAATTTCCAAACATACAATTTGCTAATGCTCCTTAATTTTAAAAAAAATCTATTAAAATTGCTGTTAATAGAGAAAATTTAGAGTTCAATTATTGTGATATGTGTTTTTTCTTCTTCTTTTTTTCTTTTATTACTTTTTACCGTGGTATTCAATAAAATGTCTTAACATTAACTTATGTGGAATGCCCCCTGAGCACGAGTATGTAACTTACTCTTTCTGGGGGTGCTAGAGAGTTATTATATAAAAAATCAATATGTATCTTTGTTCTGGCAATACAGTATTATTATTATTATTATTAATGCTTTATTTTTCTCGCAGAGTTAAGGCCATGAGGCCTTCTCTTCCACTCAACCAAAGTGTACTGCTCAAACGACAGGTCTTTCGCTGCAAACACAGCATTCTTCCATCTTTCCTATTTTCCGCCTTTCCTCTTAGTCTCCCCATACGATTAATGTATCATAACATTGTCTATTATCTGATATATTTTTCTACCCCGAATTTTTCATCCATCCACCACTCCTTCCGTGTATCTTTCAGTAGGCAGTTTCTTTTTAGCCTGTGGCCCAACCAATTTATTTTTCTCTTTCTGATCAGTTTCAGCATTATTCTTTCTTCACTCACTCTTTCTAACACAGCTTCATTCTCTTTTTTGTCTGTCCATTTCACACGCTCCATTATTCTCCATAGCCACATTTCGAATGTTTCTAGTCGTTTCTCTCTACTTCGTCCAAATGTGTATGTTTCTTCCCCATACATTCCACACAAAGCTCTTCACTACTCTCTTCCTTAGCTCTTTTTCCAGGAGTCCACAGAAGATGCCCCTATTATTATTATTATTATTATTATTATTATTATTATTATTATTATTATTATTATTATTATTATTATTATATAACTTCTATGGATCTTAAGATTTCTGTTCACACATCTCTGGGTTTAAAAAAGTAATAACAAAAACATATTTACACATTGGACTATACAAATTCTATTTAATATTATATATTTTGTACTATGTCGTCAATTTATAAGTGACTCTTTTTAACGCGGAACATCTACACTAGGTTTATATCTAACCTACATACTGGTAAAATGTTTACAACACCTTTTGTAAGGTGAAGTTCCTAAAGTTGATTACAGGGGTAGCACCATCGTAGTCGTTATTATATGTTTTTACTCCAGAGACATTTACAAAGTCGCAAAGTAAGGTAATTAGCTTGCCGGTAGGAACATCTCATCCTGCCCTTGGTTTTCAGTGGTTTCCCTCGGGCAAGAGACGAAAATATAGGGATGAGACCTAAAAGAAATGGGCCACGGACAAATTCCCTTCCTTCAGTATTATTTCTAATTATTCTTGTTAAAACGTTTCCCAAATTATAAGCATGAGCATTTACTTTCTTCTTCAGACAGCTGTCATTGGAGATTTTGGTCTAGTATTTTGGTAATGGTCTGAGATACGAACAACACTCTCCTTAAGGAATCAGTAATTCGTTAACCGAAATAATAATAATAATAATAATAATAATAATAATAATAATAATAATAATTATAATAATAATAAAATATGTTATAACCATAAATGATGGCTACTTGCTGATGCTCGCTCAAAATCCATAAATGTAATTCAAAACAATATGAAAATCCATTTAATAACTGTAACACAATAAAAGTGACACTAGAGAGATATTAAACTCAGAATAAATACGGGAAATGCCTGATATTATTCAGTTGAGAAGCTTTTATCATCTAGTCTGCTCTCTAAAAAGCTGAAAGTTGAAAGTTACATCTATTAGAGTTGAACAACGATCGAGAAAGCAAGACCAACAGCGCCCGCAAAGCCGAAAACCGCACGACAATATTGCGTTGACGTAAAAATGCTGTTCGTGAGTGTTTCAAGACATCGGGAATGGTCAACTCTCGAACATCAAGCAGCCGTGAATCGTTAGGGGAGACCTGTCTATAGTGGTCCCCCGGGGTAAAGTGGTATCCTCTACTTATCTCTCCAGTTGGAGCTGCCAGCTCCGTTTAGAGTTCCGTAGTACTTCCTTCTCTATCCAGCCATTACGTACGTGTCTGCTGAAGTGTTTGGACGTGTTAAATGATAAGATACAGAGAAAATTCCATTTTTTGAAGATCTGATGTAAGGTAAGCTTCCTGTTTCATACCACTGTACGTTCTGTCATTAGGAGAGTTACTATATAAAGTTATTGCTCAAGTAAGACCCAGTTCTATACTACATATTTCAATGTTTATCGAAACTATACAAGATGGTATCCGTCCGTAGCCATGACTTTCTTTAAAATAGAGCGGTCGGTGTAACGTGGTCCTCATTTTTTTCTAGAGGACCATTTTGCCCCAGAAATTGTTAAATTCGTGACTATTTCTTTGTTGTTGCAGAATACAGATAAAATGTCTAGAAATCGACCCCGCAAAACTTCCCAATACAGCTGGAGTCCAACAAAAATGCGCGAGGCTATCAGGTGTGTTTGGAAGGGTGAAATGGGCTGCAAAAAAGCCAGCAAATTATTCGGAATTCCAAGAATGACTCTTAAGAGAAGAGTAATGAACTCGAACCAAGACACAGTTTTAGGTCAGTAAACTTTTGGAGAGGTTTATCTACGAGCAGCAACACCTACAAATGCAATAAATGGCTCCAAAAATGTGGATTATATCCTCTTGATCAAGATGTTTTTGATGATAAGGATTTCGCTCCATCGTTGCCTACTGACATGCCTCTCAATCATGTAGAATCTTCTAACGATTCAGAAACCTTGCCTGTTGACCCAGTTCCATCCACATCCTCAGATACGCCTAATGATGGTTCCATTATCATTCTTCCTGCAGCAATTTCTCCCCAGCCTAGTTCATCCTTCACAGTAAATCTGGAAGATATCAGTTCTCCACCCAAATCCACTATTGCCCGTTCCCAAAAAAGAAAAACAGGTTCAGCTGAAATCCTGACCAGTAGTCCGTATAAAAATCAATTGGCTGAAGAGAGAGAGGACAAAGGAGCCAAAGATAAAACTAAGAACAACAAACAGTCCACAATAAAGGGAGTGCGGAGAAATATTATGAAAAATAATCACATTGAAACTAAGAAACAGCAGCAGAAAACGACGAAGGTCGCTCTTCGTGAAGAAACAAGCAGCGAGGAAGGAAGTGATAATGATGATACGGAGTGCATTTTCTGTAAGGACACATAGGCTATCTCAGGTCAACCGGAGGTGAAGGATGGATACGTTATTCATCATGCTTAGAATGGGCTCACGAGGAATGTGCTGTGTTTGAAGGTGATGGCAGCGACGATTTCAAATGTGATTTCTGTGTAAATAAACTTAAAAAATAGAAAAATATATTATCTCGCACAAAGACTAGCTTGTGTTTAGAAATGTTTACAATAATTTCTTTATTATCCTAATTCTACTTTCAATACTATGTTATTTTTTTTTAACTAACACAGGTTTTGTGTATGAATGTTGACAGCGTTCCTTTTTCCATTGTGCTATGTTGTACTTTCACTACTATATTTTGTTTTCGTCTTTTTGCAATGTGAATTAATGGTGCACTATTCGATAAAAACGCTTAATATACCTTTTTTGTCGAAAAAATTCATAATATAACTGTCATCATTCATTTAGAAGTATCTTTATTTTTGGGGGACCACATTACCCAGGGCCTGGGGTAAAGTGGTCAATGTGCAGGCAAACAAAAAATTCTTGATTGCATAAAAAATTGAATTAGTAAACAATTCGTAATGATTGTATTAAAAAGGGGAAGGAAACGTCTTTTTAGTAGCAAAGATTGTGAGAGGAAAACAAAGCTAATTTACGTTCTGTAGCTTATTTTCTCTTAAGGTGACCACTTTGCCCCAGTCTTCCCTACATTTGT
Source organism: Periplaneta americana (assembly GCF_040183065.1). Lineage (NCBI taxonomy): Eukaryota > Metazoa > Arthropoda > Insecta > Blattodea > Blattidae > Periplaneta > Periplaneta americana. The sequence continues at coordinate 159,284,074 of NC_091117.1, forward strand.
TTATACTCACAAACCAGACTGAAGTTTTATCTGTTTTGGTGACTGTTATATACGTATACACAATCAATTAGCCTATTTGAAACATCATCTTTACCTTTTAGTGTATAATAATTCATTCCCCAATCTCTATTTATTACTAGGCCCTTATTAAAAGGCTAGGAATTCTCTTTTCGTAAGATTGAGATCAAGTGTGCAATCTCAAGTAAAAAAATTAACGCTTTATTTAACGTAATGTTTCATATTTCTTAAAAATGCAAATTTATTTGACAATTGTTTTTTTCTATTTATGTATTCATAGATAATATCATGTAATAGAACCAGAATGTCTTGGTAACCGAGATAGGCCCTACTGTTTTGTTTTGTCTTTTTGTCTCAATTAAACATTCGAATGTTATTTATTTCAATGATGTATGTTACTCAAAGTCACGAAATCTTTCCACGCCGACCAAATGCTATTTCGAGAATGATGAGCGAGATTCGAAGCGCACGAAAGTTACAAGACGAGACGAGACTCGAAAGACAAATGCAACGAACACACCGAGCGAGAGCGGCAGTTAGTTTTGTTCATCTACTATCTATATATTATCGGACTCTCAATTTGACAGAGAAACATAGGTTAAGGATGTTCGAGAATAAAGTGCTTTGGAAAATATTTGGAGCTAAGAGGAATGAAGTTTGCAGGAGAATGGAGAAAGTTACACAACGCAGAACTGCACACATATTCTTCACGTAACAGAATAAGGAACATTAGATCCAGACGTTTGAGATGGGTAGGACATGTAGCAGTATGGACGAGTCTAGAAATGAAAATATAGAGTGTTTGTTGGAAGACCTGAGGGGAAAAGCCCTTTGGGGAGGCCGAGACGTAGATGGGAGGATAATATGAAAATATGTAGACTTGAGAGAGTTGGGATATGGTGGTAGGGATTAGATTAATCTTGCTCAGGATAGGGACCGATGGCGGGCCTATGTGAGGGCGGCTATGAACCTCCGGGTTCCTTAAAAGCTATTTGTAAGTAAGTAAACACAAACAGTCTTACTAATAAACCGTGTATAGTTTTTATATGAGACTTATGCAGAGCTGAGACAGAAAACTTTACTAATAAACCATGCAGAAGCGATGGACGTATAAACAGCCTGTAACTATACAATGGGAATTGCTTTGCAGTAGTTATATACACGAAACCCTTTGTTTAAGCGTTGTATATAGAGAAAAAATGGTCGCCCCTCTAACAGCTGTTCGTATCGACTGTCATTTTGTGATGATTGTTGTCTTGTAACCACAGAGGAACAAACCAAAGAGCACAGAATAATTAGAATAATATTGCTGTAGCTTGTACTCTTTGACCAAAATATAGTGTGGTAATCGATTAGAGCCAGTTTTACTATCGATACTTAACACGCCTCACTAGAGCGCTCTACCGGATGCAATAGAGAACCTCAGATATTCTATTACCTTTCGTAACGAAGTTTTGACGAAACTATGACGTAGCTGTGTAACAGTTGTACTGTTACACGCGGCGTATGTAGTGATTATTAGTAAGGAATTTACACACGACTTATAAACGAGCTACTCATTGTATAAGTATAAGACAGTTAAACGTCTGTATAAAGAGTTTTTATTAGTAAGACCGAAAGTGGAAAAGTAAACTGCACAGGAGAAAAAGACTCGCACTGGGAGCCCGGTTAAAATGAGTGCATGAAGTAATTTTAAAAACATAGCACGCAGACAAGAGACAGTAATCTGTCGATCATTGGCAATTTCAGTCTCATTCTTTCCTCGTCTTCTGATCGTCTTGTCATAGATGGATGGCAGTTTCCAAATGAAATGTGTATAAAATGAAATTCTGACATCATACGCTGGTGGGCATGCACGAGGCCTCATATACAGAGTAATTCATAAATACCTGTAAAAAAACTTTGAGGATGTAATGTAGAGGTAAAAATAAAACTAAAATATTCTATACAACTTTTCTCGAAAATCCTTACTTTCAGAGTTATGGTGCATAGTGCCATATTTGCCAGGCATCAAAATCATGGGCCAGTAAAGCCTTCGGCTGTGTCACGTTCGCATACATAGCGACTGTGGTAGATGTTCCTTATTCGTACACCTAATAGAACTTTGTTTGCTGTACGTAGGTATGTTTAGTTGTATGGATAGGACAGCAAGATAGGACATTTTGTATCATAACTCTGAAAGTAAGGATTTGAGGAAAAAGTTGTATAGAACACTTTAGTTTTAGTTTTACCTCTACATTATGCCCACAAATTTTTACATGTATTTATGAATCACCCTGTATAAAAAAATTTGGATAACAAAAATTAAAAAATAAACGGAATAATAATCCGTTGTTAAAATTGAAATTGTTAACTTTTACAAGAGTCAGTATACTTTGTTACAGAAGTGAAAAAGTTGCAAGAAAAGAGTACTTACAAGCGTGCTTATTCCATGCGGAAAAAATATAAGATAAAAATGAAAGCAAATTTAGTTAACATGTAGAACCAAAACGTTCTAAAAAGAGCGGAAAGAAACCTGTGAGAGAATACAGGATTGTTTCCGATCTCTGATAACGAATTTGAATGACATCATGTGCGTCAGGAGTCACACGACAGCTGAACTGTGGCGCGAGGTGACAGACCAGTAGTGAGTGATCTCATAGAGTGCACGGCGACTCACAGCAGAAATTCCCAAGAAGAACGAGCCTTTTGAGGGGGGGTACATAACAACAACCCTTTCCGATGCCAAGTACAGAAAATAAAAAAAAAAAGCCTGTAATAAAGCGGTTTCGTTATTTCCAAAAAAGGCATGTTCTGTGTACTTAATAACATTGGTAAAGCTCGAATGGAATTAATTTGTATCATCTCGTGGGGTGCGGGAAATTGTGACGGGGAATGGATCTGCTTGCTTTTCCACTCTGGAATTAGTCCCATCCCAGCGTTGCCAGTCTTATTAGGTACACACAAGATACCTTTCTTGGAAATAACGAAACCACGTTTTTTGCAGGCTCCTATGATTTTCACGTATGATTTTCGGAAAGTGTTGTTATGTACCTTTCCCAAAAAGGCTCGATTTTCTTGGGCTTTGCTACTGTGATACACCGTGCACTCTGATTATGAAATCACTCACTACTGGTCTGTCACGTCTCGCCACAATTCAGCTATCCTAACGCAAATGACGTCAATCACATTCGTTATCAGAAATCGGAAACAACCCTGTATAGAGAATGCAAAAAGGAACGACAAACAATTTTACTAAAAGTAGTAGCTACCAAAAAATATAGATTTTAAATTAAAATTTCCAAGTCTGACCAAGGAATCGAATTCGGACAGGCCGAAGGTCTATACCACTTTGCCTTATGAAAACGTGTAAGTTTGATCTCCCTGTACCCTGTGCGCTTTATCGGTATGCACATGTACATATTTATCTCATTACCAGGACTACCATCACGAACACTACAAAGAAGAGTAATAAAAGCTATAGGTCGAGAGTGGGTTCATTTAGTGCGAAATACAAATTATAATCCCACAATGCACATTGTGCGCCATTCACTTCTATTATAATCCCACAAAAAATGTTCGAAAGGTCAAAAACTTCAGTCATCTATGATTAAAATGTAATTAAACGTGAAATAATATCACACGGATAGAAAATAACCATTTCATTACTATAACGTCATAGTATATTTCAATTCCATCCTTCCGAGTCAGTGGAGATGAAATATATCTGCTCTTCGTAATTACATTCCTGCCTATTGCTCGTTAATCAGACGTTGCGTTCTGTAATTTTAATAAATTAATATTAAATTTATTCATATCGAAAGATAATTATCAATATTTCTATTTTACACAGTATATAGAGTGTTGCGGAGGTGTTTTTTTTTTTTTTTTTTTCGTTGTTGGTAACTCTATAGCATCTATTAGATGCTTTATGGTTGTGCTAACAGATGGAGTTACTTGTTAACAATGTGACGCTGAAACGTGTGTTCAGGTTACTACCCAGCGACACTCCTGATGTATTTTTATGTTTTTGATGATTGGTTATTTAATATTAACCCGGCACACTCACAATCAGACTCACATTCATACAAATTTCCAGACTCTAGACATCCAGAGAAATTTTCTTCTTCAAGAAAAATTCACCGAGAGCCGAGCCCGGGAATCGAACCCGGGACCTCCTGATCTGGAAGCCATCATGCTGACCAACAGACCACGGAGTTTCCGAGGTGGTGTTATAAACTTTCAGGAATGGTGGCGAAGGGCACATGTATCAATTTGAGATAAGAAATGACTGAGTCGAAAGTTACAAGCAAAAATAGTTGTGTGGAAATGGAATTGTAATTTGGCACCATGTGCCATCCTTCCTTTAATCTTTGGAACAGTCGTGGAAAAATGGTATGAGCCGGATGTCTCCTACGTGGGTGCTTGCACCGATACAATCTGTGACCTTGTCTACTGTTCCCATTGGCTCATCCGTATTCGAAAATCAGATCTGCTTATACCGCTCTCTTGTACTCCTCCATTTCACTGGGACTGATCGACTGGACATTGGAACTTGTACACATACACTGCTGTCTACAGACTTGCATATCAAGACCGACCATGTCCGTTACACATTACGCTATCTGCATTGCTTTAATGTAGTTTCCTGTCCCCATCCCTCAGACAACGCACTGAATGGAATACTGTAAGTAGACAACGTAAACAACGTCAGAGGAATACAGTATGTGTAAGATGTACAGATAAATACACATAAATAAGGTGTAGAGAGGAATAAAATTATTTCATTTCCACAGAACTATTTTTGCTTGTAACTTTCGACTCGGTCATTTCCGGACCAGGGTTCCTGATCTCAAATTGATACATGTCCCCTTCGCCACCATACCTGAAAGTTTGTAACACCACCTCGGAAACACAACCTGTATATACAAATAATTCGTTTATCAAAACCTATTCCGTTGCAGTGAAAGAAAACACAAATTCTGAGATTATGAAATGCAAATCTTTTACTAACATCACATAACATTTGTTTAAACTAAGAGAATGTTCTTTCTACGTTATATGACGTTACAGGGGCATATTTATAATACATTACATCATTATATCATTGTACCAGGTGCGAAAAAACATCGCTCGTCACCTGTGAAAACACATTTTGCACTTAACAGCGCGCTTTCTACTTTCGTGATTAACTTGAACGTATCCCACAAAATTTTACTATAATTTTCTAGAACAGTTGTTCAGAAAATTATACAAAATAAGCTTTGTACTATTGTCACATTTGAAACGTACTAGATACAACTTATGATTAAAGGACGAATTAATAAGGAAAAAGAAAACCCCGGTGGGAAAATAAAGGTTCGCTTCTCTGCACATACATCTTACATCATAATCATGTATGAAGAATGGCGTAGTATACTCGATGCTTAATATTTACCCGTGTGAATCTCTCATTAAACCCAACTATATTTACATAAATTCACGCTACATTAGAGAGATCATTTTCCGTGTCAAAGGATGTACATAGTATTTCGTTTGAAACATTTTTGTAGTATACTTTCTTTAACTGCAAGGAAATACATTAGTATTAAGTACTGATTTCTGTTCTGTAACGTTTTTATGTGAACGATGCACCTAATATCTGGAGACGAGGATTAATAATTAAAACCTAATCTGCAAATGCAGGCTTCGGTCATCCAGCGTTCAGTCTGGATTTCAGAATTGCTATGAGAAATAAATGAGGGTGTAGATACTGTATACTATGGAATATATACTTTTTTAAGGGGAGCGGGCAGTGATGCCTGTGCAATTTTAGAATTTCAGTACAGAGGAGTAGTTCATTATTTCTAGACTTCTATTGTTCACAGTGGAATAAAAATTTCCATGTTTATACAATCGATCATTCTCAATTCAGTGGTTTAAAAGAGAACTAATTAATTTCTTATTGAAATGTAAAAGAAAGGCCCTAACTAATATCCTGTTTTCCCAATTGACTAAATATACCTCATTCTTCAGGGTACAGATTACTTGCTACAATCTACACTCACATGTCTTGTATTTTTTTTAAGTTATGAAGTAATGCATATTGTAAATTCTAGAAGCAAAATTTAGTTAAATATTGTACCCTTAGTGAAACAGAAAAAAATACTGAACTTCGATTAACAATGTTTGTCATTTTTTTCAATGCATAGTCTCTCTCTCTCTCTCTCTCTCTCTCTCTCTCTATATATATATATATATATATATATATATATATATATACATATACATATATATACATACATATACATGTACATATATATATATATTTTTTCATGTTATGTGTGTGTGATATTCTTAAACCCATAGGTTTACTTTATAGAACACAGGCTGCAGAAAACACTGTAAAAATTTAATGCAAATTAATTCAGAAGTTTCAGAGAAAAATGCACTTCAGTTTGAAAAATATCGACTTACAGAAAAGTGCATTTAAAAAAAGTAAGGATGTCTGGATTACATGCGCCGCCAAATTTTAAGAGGCCATTTGAAGGGCTTATCTGCAGAGATATCCCAGCAATATATATATATAGGCCCATATTGTTTTAAAGAACAAGTTTTGCACTTTTTTTAACACAAAATAAAAAATCGGATTTTTTACCCCTATCACTACCCGGTCCCCTTAAGCGTTTCTTACAGAGAAAGTCCCAATATTAAAAAAATTGTCGAATTACAAAATATTAAGCAAACCTATTATGTAGAAATTAGTGATAAGTGGTAACGTGTTTTTCCATACTATGCAGGAATTTTTTGTGCATTCAGAGCGTATGGAATACGGTATGAAGTTGAGCTTTTACGAATAGATATTGATTCTGAATATAATGTTAAAAGTATATTGACTCCGTTGTACTGTACTGACAGAAGAAGGAAAAACTTCCGGCTATTCATAACGTACGCAACTATTTACAATTGAAATTTCTTAAGGAACGAGATTGGAAAAATATTGAATGCTTGTATAACTAGTCAAGGATTGCGGCTCCTTCATTATTTTGGTTAAAATCCACAGGATTATAATTATCTGTGGAAAAAATTGTAATATGGAGATTATGTAAACAGGACTAACTTACTGAGTAGATTGAAAGGTCAATATTCGTGTTTAAATTTTCAACACCACGCAATAAGAACCTGGCCAGGTTAATGGGAATTTTTGCATAAGATGAAAGAGAAGCGCCTATTGTTAACTTATAAGTTAAGGTACAATTTTATACCCAGAGAATATTCCAACAGATTATTTGGCAACGGCGTATCTCATTTTTGTATAGAGTGACTCTATGATCACTACAACCCGGAATTTTAGGTGCTAAAAATTAAGAATGACACTGAGTGTAGATAAATAGATGTGGTACCCGTGAGGAGGGTTTTAAGCCTAGTTCACAGGAATCCATATGTAATAATAGACAACAGATTCGCAAAGACTGGGTAATGAATCTTGTAAACCGTGCACTATTTTCTGAGTGGTAGTTAAGAGGATTAGAGACCTTCAACGGTACGAAAAGGAAAATACTGAATTACAAGAATGATGTGTCAAAGAAGTGGGAGCATGGCTTTTATTTAATAAACTATACCGAGAAACAATATTAACTTTTAGCACCTAATATTTCGGGCTCTAATGATCACATGATCAGGAAATAGTCTGCATCTAAAAAGGACATCCTATATTTTACTTTTATATTATTTAATCACTTACAGTTTTACATATTGATCACAAATTACATCTCAACAAAACGTAAAAGTATACTTTAAAAAATATATCGTTACTGATCCTCGTGACAAAAATCTCCAGTCGTTATCTAGGCTGTAAAACATGTCTAATTAAACCACAGAGCTAAAACTAACAGTTGAATAGGTTTTCACAGGAGTCCATATATAATAAGAGACAACACAGTCGCAAGGACTGGGTAATGAATCTTGTAAACCGTGCACTATTTTCTAAGTGGTAGTTAAGAAGATTAGAGACCTTTAACGGTACCAAAAGGAAAATACTGAATGATAAGAATGACATGTCGAAGAAGTGGGAGCATGGCTTCTATTTTATAAACTATACCGAGGAACGATATTAACCTTTAGCACCTAAAATTCCGGTCTCTAATTTCACATGATCAGGAAATAGTCTGCATCTAAAAAGGACACTCTGTATTTTACTTTTATATTATTTAATCACCAACAGTTTTACGTATTGATCACAAATTACATCTCAACAAAACGTAAAAGTATACTTTAAAAAATAACATATCGTTACTGATCCTCGTGACAAAAATCTCCAGTCGTTATCTAGGCTGTAAAACATGTCTAATTAAACCACAGAGCTCAAACTAGCAGTTGAATAGGTTTTCTGTTCATCCCCTGAAGGCATGTCAAAGTCTGCAACCACCACTTCCTGACGTATAGGGGATGATTAACACACCCGCACCCTTCCTAGACATAAAAGTTAATCCAAAGCCCCCAACCGCTATAAAACTCTGCATAAGGGAGAGAATATAACGCGTTATTAAAATAACGGCCACATATACCAAGTGGGAGAAGCTCCAGACTTGCTAAGATGAGGGACGTAGGATGTCACACGTTATGATGTGCTGTTTAACATTATCTTGTTCCATTTTTACTGTTGCGTGGTATCCATTGTTCCCCTAGATGAAATGCATAACAAGAGGGAAATTTTGATGGTTGTACAAATAACTCTCGTGACGGAAAATTTCCCTCCCTCTTCACATGGAGCAATGTCCTTTCATTCTGCGCCTCTTCCCGTATTGTCACGTTATGTGACTTCATGAAAGTCAAGACCGATTTATCTATGTCATTTCTTGTGTATCAGATGAGATACTGTCTCTCTTCTGGAATTGTTTAGATTTTATTTACGTTCTTTTTCACTTCTAGTCATGAAGTTGTTTATTTCGATCTCTATTCTTCGATTTATTTTCATTCTCTTTCCTACGTGCTCGTTCTCTCTCTTTTGCAACATGAGCGTCACAAGTTTTAATTTTACTTCCATCTCACTTTTTGTTTCTTTCTCGTATGTATTCCCTTTAATTTTACAGTATTTCCATTAATTGTCTGTTATGTCCTTTGCTTCTGTTGTTTTCTTTTTTCATTAGTCCCATATTTCCTTCTGTCTTATATTTTTATTTCTAATTATCCCCTTTCTTTCTTTCTTTCTTTCTTTTTTTATTTTTTTCTTTCTTATTTTTTTCTTTATTTCCTTCTTTCTTACTTTCTTCCTCTATTTCTTTCTTTCCATTTTCTTCCTTTATCTCTTTCTTTCTTTCTTTCTTACCTCTTTTATTTCTACGAATTTTTTATTCAATGTTCTCATTTCTTCTTCTCCTTTCTTTTAATCATTCTTTTCTTCGTTAACGTCTTCTGGGTTATTTTCCTTTCTTTCACTTTTCTTCTTTCTACTAACTCTTTCGATTTCCTTCCTTTCTTTATTTCTTTTTTCTTTCTTTCTTCTCTTTTTGTTTCTTTCACACCTTCTTTCAATTTTCTTAATTTTCCTCTTTCCCTTTTCTCTTTCTTTGTATCGCTCTTTTTTCCCTTCTTTCTTTCTACGAACTTACTATTCAATGTTCTCATTTCTTCTTCTCCTTTATTTTAATCATTCTTTTCTTCGTTAACGTTTTCTGGATTTTTATTTTCCTTTCTTCCACTTTTTCTTTTAACTGATTCTTTCGACTTTTTCTTCTTTTCCAGTTTTGTTCATTTTTAATTTTTCTTATTTCTGGTCCTTTCCTTTCTAGCTTTCTATACTTATTACTTTCTCCTCTCTCTTCGTTTTTTCTTCTTCTTAAGGATGCAATCCAAATATTACATTATCATTTATATTTTGGCCACTGATGGTTCTGTTGGGTTTGCATTTCTCTGAATTTTTTACTAAACAATTTCTGTCTTTCTAAATTATTCTGTAGTGCTTTTATTCTGGATCTTTATGGTCACCCTCATTGAGGGCAGATTTTTTCTTTAAATATTTATATAATTATCTTTATTTCTTCAAATATTGCTGCCTTCCTTGTTCTTTTTTTTATATGTACCAAAATTTTCCTTTTCTTTCTTCTTTCTTTCATCTTTCCCCTTTTCTTTAATAAGTATGCCTATAATCTTGCTTTCTTTCATTCAATATTACTTTCTTATTTCTTTCATCGCGTCCCATGAAACGTTTGAACTCTCGATTTAGTTATCTTCATAATTATAATAATACCTTCTTAGGCAGGTTTTAATCAAGGGAAATACTGTAATATTACACGCAGAGCATTATCATGTGAGCCTCAGTTTGAATACCTAATAGATGCCTGTGAACAGTATTATTGAATTTGCATTATACAAGTAGATTGTTGCTTTAGCTTCCGCATTGTATTAAAGTGACTATGGAGTAGATATACCAAGGTCATTCAATACACGTTGATGAGATTTTCATATTAATGACCAGCCGAAACTAACATAAACTAAAGCATTCTATGGAAGATAGTTTTTTGTTTTCGGCCCATGTGACTAAAGTTTGCGAAATACTCGATGTTATAATTTTGTGGAATATTTTCATAACTACTGCGATTGTTACAATAATATATCCTTATACCTTAAAGTCTTTTAAGTCAGTTAAATATTTAGGGAACTAATCATTAAGATACAGCCTATTTATAAAAGTTTAATATTCAAAAACAGATCACAAAAACTTAGTATTTGTTATATTTACTCAGGAAAAGATAGGAATAAAAACTAAAATAGAAAAACTCTCAATTAATATAAATGAAGGAGTCAAAGTTCCCTCTGTCATCGACAATAATTAACACATACATTGGCGAAGTCATTATAAAATGGCAGATGAATTTAAAATAATATTTTACAATTACTAACATTAATTTCCTAACACTATTATGTGCTAATGATCAGCTCATAGAATAGAAATGGAAATGGATAATGTCATGAGTACAAGTCTAGTTAGAAATACGAAATATTTAATTAAAAGAATCCAAAGCAGCCAAAATACGTTTATGAAAAAATATTTATGGAATCAAATTACAAATACTACAAATAAAGTCATCGTAAATTTAAAAACAACATTTATAGTATGGGATTAGGATGGTTATGGGATAACTTGGCTGCTAGCAACAGTGCAGCAATTTTAAATTTAATAAAATCAAGATGTAAAAACATTATAAGACTTTAGCAGTATTAATGAAATGCGCTAACTAATATTTTTTAATGATTATAAAAAAGTATAGGGACCAAGTGCATATATTGATAATACAAAAATGAATGAAAATTTGGGCTAGCCTGGTTAAGACTGGGGATTTGGAGATTAAGAAATAATATAGGTAATCTACCTCAAGGTACTTGCTCTTTATGTGAAAAAAGAGAGGATGACATTCATAATGTCCTTGAATGTCAAGCTACAAAAGAAATTCGGAAGAAATTTATAAATGAAAAATTCGTATTAATAAATAGAGAAATAGCTATTAAAAGACTAATGTATAATAATAACAAAAATCTACAGATAGGTTTGTATGTCTTTTTGATTAAAAAAAATAATTGAAAGAATTAATGAAATAACTGAAAACGAATAAGTAAAGATTAGATAAGAATAAATTCTTACTGCTTTGGTGCTATTTAGAAATATATTAAAGTGCAAATAGTCACAAGATTTAATAAGAAATAATTATAGCAAAATGTTTTATACGCTTGTTTTGTAATATAGATTTAGAATTGTACAATGAAGAAAGAACGGTGGTTGATTCCTGCACTAAAACTAGACGTAAGTGCAAGACAAAACAACTTATATTCATTATTTAATTTTAGAAATTGTGTTAAAATTGTATATTTAATGTGTAAAATTATAAATTGTATATATGTTAGTTTTAATTATATATAGGATTCTGTTAGCTATTAATAACAAATCCTATAAATCCTAATGACCAACTCATAATTGGAAAAATAGAGGACGAAATCCAGTTAGAAGTGTATAAATTAAACAATATGAAAACTATCAACAGAGAAACCAAAAATAATGGCGTTTATAGGATTAATTCAAATTCGTGATGAAATAACAACACTGACCTGCATTTAGAAACTTTGCAATTTATATAGTCCGGGTCAGCTTACTTCATACCCTAAGGGTGAAACCTAACCGTTCTTCCCCCATGTCTATATATGCTAGTGGATTGTGGTGATTTTCAAGTATGCAGGTTGAATTTTCTTTTGCCAACTTCGTTTCGAATTTCGATACTGACAAATACTACAAATTGTAGTGATTTCGTAACTAGTATGTTGGCAGCTGAGACAAATATCGACAAAATTTGTCGGTACTGGAGTTCCATGAAATTAAAATTGTACTAGATTTCTGAGCCGGTTACTGGAAGTTAATGATATTTGAACATACTAATAATTAATATCAGTATTAATGTTAATACATAATAGTTATTTTATGTGTTGCGTTGTGGTTATAATTCAAGACTATAGTCAGGTAAGTTTTCGGAGTTAGTACTAATAATTTCACGTGGTCAAACAAAATACATTTTTAGGTTAGGTCTCGTGAGTCATTTGTTTAGTCAAACCAATGAATTTCGTATTGCCAAACAAAATACTTGACATATTTATCCCTTTCTCGTATAGTTTGCCTACGAAAATGTTACAAATTATTGAATTATTTAGAATAACCTTCCTACATAAAGTACGGTAAGTAAATAAGTCATTTAGTACGTAGGATGGTGTGATATCTGGTAACAGTTGGCAACACTGACAAGACGGCAATATTTGCTGTTTAGGAACTGTTCTTATGTGACCCTCACTATACATCTGACACATGTACCTTAATGCTTTTTGTACTGAATTTCACAATTACTTTCAAATGTTTCCATCATGCCTGGTTTCCATACAAATTATAAAAACTTAATAGGCCCTATACTGGCTGGATGATAGTTCGCCTCTGCTGAGAGCTCAGTTTACACGTCCATGTATCGAACAACTATCTCGAACTACTTCTTATACTATCCTGCTAATAAAAATAGTCATATGAATGTAAAGTTGATCTAATGACGGAAAGTTAAAAAAAAAAAAAAAAGCGGGATAGTTATCTGTTACTTATACCAAAATATCAAGAAAAAATTATACTGGAATTTTAAAAATTAAAAATAAAAATAATATAATTAGCTAATCCATTGAAGACAATTGAAATGGTTTGCTCATTTTCAAAAACTAAGTACCTACAGCAGCGGTGACCAAAGCGAGTGTCGAGATTACATCGTGTAATCACAAACATTTAAACGGGTACGAGGAGTTTCCTGTAGACTACATTGCTGTGTGTTTCATTCACGTAATTACTGAAGGCAAGCAGTGGCTGTAACATGTCGTTCTACAAACTCTGTCTCTACAAACAGTAAGAGATGGTTGCGTGAAGAATGGAAGAAGAACTTTTTTGTTGTTCTGTCGGACAAAATGTAATAAGTTTACTTTGCTCAACAGTTCAATTACGAGTATATAGAAACATTAATTTCCACGCTGAATAATGTATTATTATAATATGATTTATTATTATTATTATTATTATTATTATTATTATTATTATTATTATTATTATTATTATTACTGAGCACTAAGTATGTGTTTCTATAATTCTTCTGTACGTGCATGGATATTAATATTTTAGATCTTCTCCTTAGAAGAATAAAATTATTAGGTTTTATCTCAATTCTAATCTTCTTAATATTTAGATGAGGGTAACTATTTATTAGTCATTCATTTAATAATAATATTGTAGAAAAACTGATTCAATATTATATGCCAGGAATTGACATGTCTTAATTTATAGCCAGGAAGAGAAAGATGAGATAAATAAATGTAAGGAAGTCGGCTACCCAATGGGGTTTGAAATATCTCGTGCTCTAAAGTCTTTTAACAGAACAGAATTTCTCAAAAGAGTAATGATTAAAATAGCTTTAATAACTTGTCCATAAGAAGCTTTAATTTTGGAAAACTACGAATTTCTCGATCAAGTATCGAGAGAAGAATTTAGAAAATTCCTGATTATATTCAAGAGGAAGGTTAAAAAAAGAAGCAAGGAAAATCGTATATTATTCACTTGCTCTTGATGGCAGCAGTGACCAGTGGCGTGCAGTCAATCCCAGCAACCCCAGCATTGCTGGGGTAAGTAATTTCTATACACCGTTGTTTTACTATACTATATTCATTGTTGCATAAATCTAGTTTGAATTTCCCACGCGCGAATCCACTATGATGTGCTGTCAGATGAGAGCTCGCCAGACCCAGCAATACTGAATTTGCTGAGTTAGCGCATGCGCTCTCTATATTTCTGGTGTGCTTTGCGGGTAAGAGAGTGAGAGGGGGTTAGTCGTGTATAATGTAAGAAATCCTGCAAGCTGGCGTTAGGTGACGTCAGAATTCTTAGCCAGTGAGAGCTCACTGTTCTTAGCGCGTGGAGCAACGAGCTAGAGTTTCTCTAGCTCGTTGGCGTGGAGCCATAGAGGTATAAATGGTGAATTGATCAGATCAGGATAGCCAATAGTGTAGCCGGAAGGTTTTAAAAATAGTGATGATAATATTATTGAACATATTTTACTCGTATCAAGTTGGAAGTTACCTTTTAGCTGGAATGTAAACTTGTTAATAAACAGTAGGCCTACATAGTTAATTTATTTAATATGTTTTATAATGTCGTTATTTCTGGACTGACTTTTATTGCATTCAGTTTGTTAACTTGGTAAGCGTGGCCAACTACAATTTGAATTTGTGTTTACGCTTAGAATTTACACATGTCGCGAAGTAGTTAAAGGTAGTTAATGCAGTTCGCTTTGTGGCATTGTCATTGAAATATTCTAGTTGTTATATTAATTTTATTGAGAACATTTGTAATTTATATGAAAAATGAGTATATTGGAGTGCATAATTGAGAAGCTACATGAGCGACCGTTTTCAACGAGGCCTTTTCAAGAAAAGAAGAGCATTATACAGGAAGGTAGGCCAACTCCTGAGTTGCCAGATTTGGTACATAAATCTAAAAATTGTACCAGACATTTTACAGTTTCTTCTTATGAGAAATATTTATGGCTAGCTGGAAGCAGAAAATATAACTCTCTATTTTGTTGGAATTGTCTGTTATTTGGCCAAGATAGAAATACCAGCTGGACAAAATCAGGTTACATTAACTTAGGGAGCTTCACAAAAGCAGCAGTTTCTCATGAGCAATCTGTTGGGCACATTAAAGCATCCTATTTAATTGCCTCTTTTGGAAGAGTTCGGGTTGACATGCAACTAAGTGACCAGCTTAAAAATGAAATAACTTTTCATAATAAGAAAGTTGAGCAAAACAGGGAACTCCTTAAGAGATTTATTCATGCTGTGTGTTTTCTAAGCAAGCAAGAACTTGCATTCAGAGGCCACGATGAATCCAGTACTTCCATTAATAGGGGTAACTATGTTGAACTTCTGAAATATACTGCAGAATACGATCCCCTCTTGAAAGCACACTTAGAAACCTCTACAGTATTCAAAGGCGTGTCTAATAGAATACAAAATGATCTAATAGAAGCAGTAGCCAAATCTTTATTAGAAGAAATAAAATTAGCCAATTATGTTGCAGTTTTAGTTGACGAAACAACAGATGTCTCTAATACTGCACAATTTTCCATTGTACTCCGATACGTACATAATGGCCAAACAAAAGAAAGGTTTATTGGCTTTCAAGATGTAAGTGAAAATCGCACAGCTCCAGAGATTGCTGAGCTAATAAGACAATACTTGACGGAATTTGACAGCAATGATAAACTAATCGCACAGTCTTATGATGGAGCGGCCTCAATGGCAGGTCGTATAAACGGGGTACAAGCACTTATTAAACAGACACATTCACAGGCGTTATTTGTACATTGTTATGCGCACTGTCTAAGTTTGGTACTATCAAACATAGTCAATAACATAAAAGAATGCAACAATTTTTTTAGTACTCTGAGTGGCATTGCTGCCTTCTTCTCCCGGTCACCCAAGAGAACCAAGTTCCTAGATGCGTTTCTACAGAGGAGGCTACCTAGTGTTGCACCAACTCGATGAAATTATACAAAGAGATTGGTAAATACAGTCTATGTCCATAGAAATGACTTATATAAGGTGTTTGATGCAATGCTAAACAATTCAAGAGAAATTGAGAAAGATATTTTGGCACCTGTAAAGGGTTACCTTCTAAATTTGAGGGACTTCACTTTCTGTTTTCTGCTGAGAACTTTTGACAAAATATTTGCATTTACTGGTGTTCTATATAGCATTCTTCAAAGCAAATCTTTTGGCATTGCCTTCTGTAGGAAGAAAGTAGATGAAACTCGCAGAAACATATCAGCCATGAGAAATGAATTTGAAACTGTTTTTGCAGAAACAGCAGATGAAGTCGGAGAACCATGCAAAAGAAATGTGAATTACAAACAAATATATTATGAAATATTTGACAATGTTGACAGCCATCTAGAAAGTCGATTCCAAGACTATGGTAGCTTAGGCTTTTTAGGACTAATATCAAGTGAGAATGGAAAATATGACATTTATCAAAAGCAGTTCCCACAGATTGAATTCTCTAACTTACTTAGTGCCTATGGTAACCATTTTGAGGAAGTCAGGTTGCGAAATGAGCTAACTGTGTTCTATGCTGCTGATGATTTTAAAGAAAAAAACTCATTTGAGTTATTACAAATAATGTCAGACAAATCCATTTCGACATGTTTTCCACAGCTTTCAAAGTTAATTTCACTAATATGTACAATACCAGTATCTACAGCTTCAGTCGAGAGGTCTTTCTCAGCATTAAAACGAATTAAAACATATTCAAGAGACAGGACTGGCGAAAAAAGACTATCAAATCTGGCGTTACTGTCAATTGAAGCAGATCTTCTTGAAGAAATCAGGCAAAAGGACACATTCTTCGAAAGGACTGTAGGTTTCTTTGCTGTGCAGGACAGGAGAATGGAGTTCACCATTAAGTAACAAAACAGCACTTTCATTCCTGGCGTACGGTTATCCCACAACATACCTGCAGGATTCATCAAGATCTTAGTACAGGAACCATCACTGGTTGTAGTTTTCATCCCAAGTACCTTTCCTCCGTCTCTTTACTTCATAGGCTGTCTATCGCATGTAATCACTGCAGCTCGAGTTTTGGTCACCGCTGACCTACAGGTTACACCGGTAAAGCGAAGAGAGTAACAGTGATAAAGATGGATAAAAGCTTTATATGAAGTCACAATATAAAGTTGAAACGGTTGGATTGAACAGACTGAGGTTGCCAAATGGAAGATTTCGATAGATGATATAATACAGAATATCATGATTTTCTGAATTACTCAAAGTCTGATATCAATCATGTGCCAGATTCAAATAGCGATGTAATGGAGTTGCAATAATACTATTGAAATGTTAGAGAATACGTAATTAACACATATGGAAATTATACATTAAAATCTGCCTCCCCTTACAGACACAGACGGGTGGAATAATTGGTCATGGTGAAGGTGCAATGAAACGGAAACATGTTTAAAATTTTGACCTAGATCCACAAGTCGACAGAAGCTCAATCAAGTCTCTATTTGCTCTATCCTCAAATATCTGCATCCATTTCTGTCACGGACGCTCTTGTGGAAATTGATAATGTGTTAGTTACAATATTAAAGAAGACCATGTAGTTCACAAAGATAAGATGCGATCTATTAACTAATTGCATCAAGATAATTTTTAAGTTAACCCTCCTGCTACCAAGGGGATTACGCCACTAATGATTTTAGTACTGTTTCCATTTTTTGTCAATATTTATTTTATAAATTTAAATTTAAATTTCAACCTGATAATGTTGCTTAGTTTCCTCTACCTTTAATTTCAGAATATTGAATCTACTAATATTAACTTGCTCTACTCGCTTGGCTACTGATAGTATTTCTCTTAATTGTCCATTTACCATATATATATATATATATATATATATATATATATATATATATATATATATATATATACTATACTATACTAGTAAGTCTTTGTTTATCTAGCAAGATGTGATCTATTTCGTTGTGTGTCAATTCATCTGGAGAAATCCAAGTATATATATATACACACACACATATATATATCCTTATGGGGGAATGTTGTACTTTTGACAATTAAATTTTTTATGTGAAAAGTTGACTAAATACAATAAATAATGTTAAAATGTTCAATCTGATAACTTATCTATTTAATATTAACATTTGTTAATACATGTTAAATATAAATAATGTATAAACGGCATCATCAGATACAATTTGCTTCTACGATATCTAAATTACATAGTGGAATTTTTGTTTTCTCTTATAGTAAACCATCAAATTGTTGTTATAATAATAAGTACGGTAATAATATGTAATAATGACTGAAGATTTTTATGTATTTTACTTCTTGGAAACATTTTTCGGTTATAAATAAGTCTACAATGTATAACTAATTATTTAATATTGAAATAGCCTACACAAAACTCATGTTACGATGGTTTCAGTTACGTATGTATTTTAAATTGGCAAATACGTTTTCAAATTATGTGTTTAAATATATGATATTGTGTTTGTAATATATAGCTCAATATATTTATGTAAAACTTTTTCGATGTAATTTATATCTTCATTTTATATTTGTCGTAATTCATAAAAATAATTCGTAATATTATGTTAATATCATGGTGTCTTTTGAGATGTGTAACGATTCTACGTAATATTAAAATGAAATCTGCATCTTCTGTTTGTTGTTTTTAAGCTTATTTTGTGCTTTATGAAATTGGTGTGCTATTAAGTCATTCTTGAATATATGTATATGTTTCCTTTATTAAGTTGACATTGTTACTATAATTCAGTTTTTGAAGAAGAATTGTCAATGTAGTTTCATATTAATATATGTATATTGGTGAACGAATTGCAATAGTAGGAGGCAGTTCCGGTTACCAATTTCGGAAGTAAAAATTTTGGATATTTTGAAGTCATAATAACGAACATTACTGATAAGTGTGCCATAATACTGATGTAATAATATGGACAAATAATATAATAACATTTAGTTTCAGTCTTATATTTGCATTGCAATGAATTTTACAATAGGGGAAACAGGGAAATTTGGCAATATTTCTTGTACTTATGTCATTTTTTTGTGAAAAAATACAAAAACTTATTTTAATGGTTATAATTTATAAGTTAAATGAACATAATTTTTTTGATCAATATTTCATCTTAGACGCAAATAGAACAATAAAAGTTAAGTTTTATACAGAAAAGTTTAATACTGCCCAATCGTCCAATTTGGCATTTCACTTGGGTAATTTGGCAATAATAGTTTTAATTTTGCAGCAGTACAAAATTATTACAAAAATACAGTCAGTACATTATGTGGAAACAAATCACTAGTCACTAGCTACTAGTGCTTTTTTGTTTTTGTGTTGTCAGTCTGAATACTGTATGATTTGTGTTTGCAAGGTTTATTATGAATAATGTTTTGTACGAAATAAATCCCAATCCGAACGGTGGATTCCATTGTACAGTTACTATAGTATAGACTACATCCACCTTCTTTACAATTTATCAAAGAAATATTATGTAGCTTGAATTTATGTACAGAGGAACATGAAAAGCGGACTACGAACTGCCCGTTGGGGAGATCTACTATAATTCTACTGAACACAATTGTCACGATAAATAAATAGGCACAACATAAGTTACTTACTTACTTACTTACTTACTTACTTACTTACTTACTTACTTACTGGCTTTTAAGAAACTCGCAGGTTTATTGCCGCCCTTACATAAGCCCGCCATCGGTCTCTATTCTAAGCAAGATTAATCCAGTCTCTAACATCATATCCCACCTCCCTCAAATCCATTCTATCATCCTTCCATCTACGTCTCGGCCTCCCGAAAGGTCTTTTTCCCTCCGGTCTCCCAACTAACACTCTACTGGCTGTTCATTTCAAAGTGTGTCATGACGTCATGTTGTGAGTCAGCGATTTGAAGCGAGTTTCAGCTTTTATGCCAGAGAAGTTGCCTATTATTCAAGGCGTTCAACCTGAACTTGAGAACGGGTATGGTATAACTTGAACGTCGTAGCAACAGATGGCGGCCTGTACGGTCTGTGTGCTACCATAACCTCTTTCGAACTGTGTTTTGCGTGGGCAAGTCGTACGTAGGGTATTTGTTATCATCGGTTGCATACGGCAACATTCCACAACACAAATCAAATGCTCCGTATCCATGTTGACCGTCCAAGTTAATGTCAACAAATACGTAAATAATCGTCTTAACCCTCTCCCCATATCCCGACAGTAAGAAAAAAACTCAAATCAGTATGTACGTGTTTCCAAACAGTTCACATTCCCGCCGTTACCGTACGTATAGGTACGTACTCTTCAGAATGAACGCCGTACTTGGCAGGCAACTTCTCTGGCACATAGGTAATACGCCTTTGCGGAAGTGTAGGAAGATTGAATTCTCTAGGCTCATCGGCTAGCCACATGACGGCATACAGCGAGCCATGACACACTTTGAACTTAACACGCAGTATATGCATTTCTGGATTCGCCCATAAGTGCTACATGCCCTGTCCATCTCAAACGTTTGGATTTAATGTTCCCAATTACGTCAGGTGAAGAATACATTGCGTGCAGTTCTGAGATGTGTAACCTTCTCCATTCTCCTGCAACTTCATCCCTCTTAGCTCCAAATATTTTCCTAAGAACCTTATTCTCAAACACTCTTAATCTCTGTTCCTCTTTCAAAGTGAGAGTCCAAGTTTCACAACCATAACTGGTAATATAACTGTTTTGTAAATTCTGACTTGCAGATTTTTTGACACCAGACTAGATGATAAAAGCTTCTCAACCGAATAATAACACGCATTTCCCATATTTATTCTGCGTTTAATTTCCTCCCGAGTGTCATTTATATTTGTTACTGTTGCTCCAAAATATTTGAAGTTTTCCACCTCTTCGAAGGATAAATCTCCAATTATTATATATTTCCATTTCGTACAATATTCTGGTCACGAGACATAATGACATGCTCAGTCTTTTCGGGATTTACTTCCAAACCTATCGCTTTACTTACTTTCACCAAGATTCAAACTAGCAACCTGTTTGACGTAGAAATTTAATTGGTCAAAGAAACAGATGAACACACTGGACTTTAAGACGTTGACTAGTTTGTGAAATAATCTTTAGTAACATTCTATTTTACGCTGTAGTCGCAAGAACTGATTTTCTTCTTCTTGTTTTATAACTTTCATCTCTATTCACGGCATTTTAGTCAACTGTAAAGATCTTCTGTTTACAAGAACGATATTGCGCAAACATGTTTTATTACACTGTAGAACCTTAATGTGCAAGCATTACACGCATACATACATACATACATACATACATACATACATACATACATACATACATACATACATACATAGACGTCACCACTTGATAGAACAAATCAGAACACAGATAAGAAAGCTGGAAACATTAAACTGGACTATTCACTTCGCATGGGTCAAGGCACACGTTGGACTTGCGGGGAACGAGCTGGCCCACCACTTGGCAAAGCAGGCAGCAAGTAACAACGAGTTACCAGTGAGCTTCGACAGGATACCAGTTAGCGACATCATGCGGGAACTTCAAGAAGAAAGTGTGCTTAAGTGGGAAAGTGAGTGGCAAACCACGAAAAATGGTGCAGTGACAAAATCGTTTTTCCCCAGTGTAAAAGAGAGGTTACGCGTTAACATTCCACTTAATGGAAAGGTCACAACTCTTCTAACTGGACATGGAAAAACCAGAGCTTACTTATACAGATTCAAGCTGAGGACAACCCGTCGTGTACGTGTGGAGCAGAGGAGCAGACCGTCGACCACCTCCTTTTCGAGTGCCCGAAATTGGACAAAAAAAGACTAGATTTCCAGCGGGAAAAGTTAAAGAAAACTGGCAAGTGGACTTTCACAAAGCTTAAAATAATGTAAGAAGATGCGCATTCATTCATAAACTATGTCAATGTTATAAATTTAGACGAGTAAACTTAGGATAATTTAATCTAGGATAGATAAGAGTAGGCAATAGATATAATGAAAGACTCAAATTTTCACAACAGAATAACAGACCTACATACGCCTAGAGAGTAACGGAAACGAGACATAATATGTTATATTGTAAACATACAGGTAGGAAGGTATGTAGTATTACCTTTATTGTAATGGGACATGCCGTTCAACTAATATTAAAAAAAAAAATACATACATACATACATACATACATACGTACAGCTGTCAAAAAAAAAGTGGACGCACTCGTCAACAGCGAATATTTTCAAAGTCCACTTTGGGTCGCGGCGATGTTACACGATGCATGTGCTTGTACAAGGAGTTCCGGAACTATGAAAGTGTTCCATATCTGCTCCTCGCAGACCAGCGGTAGAGTGCTTGCTTAATGATTCAAAGGTTCTGGGTTCGGGCCTTTTTCAAGTTTTCATTTTATTTTTTAATCGTTCTTTAGCGATGTAAATGATATTCAAATTATCATTTATATCCAGTTATCGTTCTTGATGGATATCACGTTATTTATATTTTGTTATCGTTCTTTAGAGATATGAATAAAATTCAAGTTATCATTTGTATTCTCTTATCGTTTTATAACGATATGAATAATAATTATTACTATTGTAACTACAGTATCTCCAATGGGGGTTAGCCCTATTTTACATATGTATGTTAGGGCTATAGTTTTATACACAAAACAGATAAGCATAAAGAGAAATGGAAAAGAAAATTAAATTAGCTTACGCGATGGAAACAAAACATAAACAATCCGTAAATTAGGCATTGCGATTGCAAAACAAATATCAGTCATCAATTTGAAACATACAAAAACATTAACAACACACATACGTAACACTTCTATAACACAAATATGCAGCTTTCCGTACCATACATCATAAATTAATACACAATAGTCACACAGACACAATCAAACTATAATTACGACATTGCGACGACATCAAGCATCCCATAACTGACTCACATACATAACAAATCAAGCATCCGTTGCAACACATACACTTCAACATAGTAACCACACTTTTAAAAGTTACAAATTTGGCTCCAAGAAGAATAAATAGGACACTGTTACTAATTACTATTCTTATACAATTTCTTAAATACATCTGTAATAAATCTGTGAAATTCCGATATGAATAACATTCACGTTTTTTATATTGTTATCGTTCTTTAGCGATATAAATAATATTAAAGTTATCATTTATATTGTTTTCCTTCATTAGCATTATAAAAT
Organism: Periplaneta americana; assembly: GCF_040183065.1. NCBI lineage: Eukaryota > Metazoa > Arthropoda > Insecta > Blattodea > Blattidae > Periplaneta > Periplaneta americana. The sequence goes on from NC_091117.1 coordinate 159,307,421, forward strand.
AATATTCAAGTTATTTATATTGTTACTGTTCTTTCGCAATATAAGTAATCTGTATTTTATGTAACTAACTATTATAACACAAATAAACATCTTTCTTTGTAAAATAGGTTATTTTATTTAGATAATTAAATACGTATTATATAACATCTTATATTAATTAAACAAACAGATATTTATCATTTATATTGTGTTATCGTTCTTTAGTGATACTGTATAAATAATATTCAAGTTATTTTTATTGTAATCGTTCTTTAGCGATATAAATAACATAAATTTAACATTAGCTTTGGAAAAATCCAGTTGCATATTACTGCTATTAGTTTTTCTTTTTGTATTATTACATTATACTATCTTGAACCAAATAAAATGAAAAGGAGTAACGAGGAATTGAACCTGAGACGTTGACATCTAAATTCCGACATTCGTCCGCTGAGCTACGAGGGCAAAAGTGTGGAAACATTTTCAGAAAAATTGGCCCAATCACACTCTAAGATTTTCTGATAATTGGTAGAAGCTAGTCCAGGATGCGGGGGGCAAAGGCTAATTGAGATTTTCCGATCTCTGATAGGGTCAAACATCCTGATAGAATTAATATTTAACCCTTGCCGTGACTTTCGGTGAAGTCCGGAGGGCACAATTAGTCAAATCCACTCTCCTCATCTCCACGCTTGGGCCCCCTGAAATTTAATAAGATGCGAAAGAGATAGTGGTGTGCGGAAAGCAACGGGATATTACCGCATTTAGGCCTATCCTTCCCAAGAAAAACTGCAAACATGAACAAAGGAAGCTTTTAATAGAAGAAGAAGGATCTTCTGCGGACCTCTGGAAAAAGAACTAAGGAAGAGACTAGTGAAGTGCTTTGTGTGGAGTGTGGCATTGTATGGGGAAGGAACATGGACATTACGACGAAATGAAGAGAAACGAATTGAAGCTTTTGAAATGTGGATGTGGAGAAGAACGGTGCGTGTGAAGTGGACAGATAGAATAAGAAATAAAATTGTGTTTGAAAAAGTGAGTGAAGAAAGAATGATGTTGAAACTGATTAGAAAGATAAAAAGTAATTGGTTGGGTCTCTGGTTGAAAAGAATAATAGACGACATTAGGATATGTGGATCATATGCGGAGACTAAGAGGAAGGCAGAAAATAGGAAAGATTGGAGATTGCTGGGTTTGCAATGAAAGACCTGCCCATGGACAGAACACTTATGTATGTGGGTATGTTCAGAATGCCTGGAATATCGTGTCTAAAAACAGTCGCTATTTGCAAAGACTAGTCAATTCCATGCCCACTCGACTGCAAGATGATCGAGATAAGAGGAAGATAGACTAAATATTGAATTGTGGCTTTTTGTTTTGTTTTTTGAACGCTTAATTGTTTGAATGTTTTAAGGCCGACGCCAGTAAATTTGTTTTGTTTATGCCACGAAAGATATTTTTATTGAGAATAAAATCTTTTTTCTTTCCATTTGCAGCCACAATATCATAATGATAAAGTCATGGCATAATATATTAATGAACCTGATGTTAATTACTAAAATAATCGTAAAAGAGAAAGGAGCCATTATGTATAGTTTATCTCTCTCAAAAAAAGAACATAAAAAGCACGTGGTTGTAGTCAAACGCAGGACCTCATGAATAAGAGGCCTGAACGCTACCATTATGCTATCGATAACACACAGAATACTTCAATTATAACTGTAGATATCAGGCAACGTGGTCCAACAACATGTAACATCGCCTGTCTCCGAATTGTAGCGAAGATACCCGAAGGGATCTTTGTTTCAGGAGAGCGGCCACTTTTTCTTTTGACAGCTGTACATACATACGTACGTACATACATACGCAATATGTAAATTGAAGTATATAGATATAAAATTTACCTTTTTTTCTTCTCAAAATTTATACGCTGTACGAAATCTGCAAATAAATAAACAGGTTATTGTTCAATCAACTGCTTGCTGACGTATGAAAAGGAGACACGCTACAGAGGAGACAGACGTAATTCGAATTAGTGAACCCAGGGCCTCTTGACACTCAAGAGTTCTGCACATGAATTTAGTTGCGCGATGTAGGTCATATACACAGAGTAGGGTGCTTAAAACTTGGTCCAACTGGAAGAGAGTTTTTAGTGTAATCTGGCAACAGCGTGCACCTAGTAAAATAAATTTCCCTTGCAGCGACCTACGACCTGTACACGACTTTGTAGAAACGGATTGCTATTATGACAGAACTTAACATATCGTTTATTAATTCGCAATGTATGTAGCTTCGACGTTTTCCACTGCTGGTGAAATATTAGTTTATAAAAGTTTGCAATGTGTCGAACGTTGGATTTATTTTAGTCTTTAGATGCAAAAAGGCGTGAGAAGGGTTTTCTATTTGGGTGATTATCAGTCAGCGCATTTCTGTTTCCAAACGTACAGCGGATCGAGTAGTTTCCTTTGGTACATCTATTACGTCACGTGGATGCATAAGCAGGATAGAATTGCAAGCATGTACGCATAGAGTCATTAAATAACAATGATGTAATGTATTATAAATATGCTCCTGTAACGTCATATGGCGTAGAAAAAATATTCTGTCAGTTTCAACAAATTTTATGTGATGTTCGTAAAAGATTTCCATTTCATAATCTCAGAATATATGTTTTCGTTCACTGCAACGGGATAGGTTTTGATAAATAAATTATTTGTGTAAAATGTAAATATTGCTAATTTGTATATTGATTTTTGTTATTATTATTGTGTCGCTGTAACGTCATGTGACGTAAAAAGAACATTTTCTTCGCTTAAACAAATTTTTACTGGCTGTTACAGTAAGATAAGAATTTCATAATCTCAGAATATATGAAGAGTTCGCGGGAAAAACGATGAATGTCACATTTCTGTTAAGGATTAGATAATGATTAATTGAGTCTATAACTGCAAGATGTAGTGCTTTTTCTATAGAAAATAAAGGCAAGGATTACTGTATTCGTGGTGATAATTCTCCTTTTTACCATTTTTCATAAGAACAACATTAAATTTCGCAGTGATCCATTGAATTAGATAATGACATCAACCTTAAGAAAACTGTGACATTCATCGTTTTTCCAGCGAACTCTTCATATGTTTTTCTTCACCGTAACGGAGTTTATTTCGTTAAATGAATTAATTGCATATATTAGTCTATACAGGGTGTAACAACTTTAATGTTTAGAATTTCTGGAACATGTTCCCTGACACGTTCTACGTCAATTAAACCTAACATACCTATATGCAAAGTTCTATAGGTTTGGAGTATTTGTACCCCAAAGTTAAATTTTTGAGTTTAATTTTATCTCTGAATACTGAAAGAAGTAACATCAATTTCCGAAAGTGACATGTCTATTTCATTATTTTTATTAGTACCATATTACATTTTAATATCAACTACTTGTGAGTATGAAAGAAGCAGTGCAAAGTTGAAAAAAAATGTCCTTAAGATTCCAAAACACTGTACTTCTTGAAATTTACCAATAGGCACGTGAAAATACCTGTGCGCTAGGAATCCTACGATTTGGGAACCGTGCTTGATTTGCCAAAACAGCTGCTGTTGCATTGCCATCACACAGTCCATACACATAAACTATGTCGGCGTATTCCTGATGTGTGTATACAAAAGGCATGTTTTAATGATCAAAACTCAATAAAAAGACTAGTCACAATGCGGTTTATTTTTCTCACAACTGTTATTTTAAACTGTTGTCTGTTTCGTTTCCTTAGCAACCTAAACAATTTTAATTTAATTTCTCTTAAAAGTAAAATTTCCTTCATTCACTGCTTTTCAAATGTTTCTTATGTATCTCTACTTAGTAATGCCATAAAATAGGCCTTGTATAAACGGTATAATGCTTGGAGCTGCAAGAAGTTATATTTTTTCCAGCTCTGTTATCTCTGTAACCTCTCAATTTCGGATATAGGTATGTTAGGTTTAATCAACGTAGAATGTGTCAGGGAACATGTTCCAGAAATTCTAAACATTAAAGTTGTTACACCCTGTATTAGAGTATTTACAGTTAATGTGTATCATGTTTGCTATTAGGCCTATATTCTATAATACTTATATATTGTGTGTGTGTATATATATATACACCCTGTATTAGAGTATTTACAGTTAATGTGTATCATGTTTGCTATTAGGCCTATATTCTATAATACTTATATATTGTGTGTGTGTATATATATATATATATATATATATATATATATATATATATATAGTAAACAAATAAATATATATATATATATATATATTTGTTTACTATGTTTAGGCCTGTTATGTGTATGCTATTATCTGTACTTAATTTCCCTTTTTTGTTCGTTCCCCACATCTCTCTTTTGTGGTCTGTTTTTGTTTTCACTCTGTGTCTTTGTTATGCTTTGTCCAATGAGGCAGTCCCGTTATTGGAAAACCTGAAAGGCTGTCTTTCTTATTATTATTACTAGTTCAGTATTATTATCGATCTAAACATTATTTTCCGTCATATGTAGCACTAATATTTTGTATAGAGCTAGTTTCGCAGTGTTAGTACGTTTCTATGGTTGAAAAGTAGCTGGACAGACCATTTCAATTAGCAGCAATCCCACTTACAGCTGTCATGCTCCATTATTATTATTATTATTATTATTATTATTATTATTATTATTATTATTATTATTATTATTACTAGCCGTACCCGTGAGCTCCGCTGCACCCGTTAGAAATAAATATAAAGTAATTACATAATTAAAATAGGACATTTGATCCAGGGAAGATCCGTGTTTGATAGAAGGATAAATCGTTTAATATGTTACTTACCGTTAATTCAAATTGTATTTAAATAATTAAAATGCGATCATTTTGGTCCAGAGACCACTCATTTGGTACAATGACAATTCCTTTAACATGTTTCTTAATTTTTATTACATGCATCCATACTTTAAAGAAGACTGACATATCATTCAGATTTAATGTGTATACTTTATTTTACTTGCTATATGTTTCCATTGAATTATGATAATAACTTAATTTTAACCCTTGTTTTCTACGTATTCAGTAAATGGCGTTTGGCCCACTATGGTTCTGAACCCTTCAAATAACTTAAATAACTTAAATTATATTATATTATATTATATTATATTATATTATATTATATTATATTATATTATATTATATTATATTATATTATATTATATAAAAAATGTGTTGATAACGGATGTACACCGATAAGTAAGTTTTTAATTTGTTATGGGGGATCTTGAATCTCAGGAGGAACAAATTTTATTTTACAACAGCGCAACATAATCTGCTTGGCTCATTACCCAATTTTTTTGCATTGCATTTAATGCATATGTATTTTATGTATTTTAACACGATTCAATTGATAATGGTTAAAATTTGGATTATAAAATAATGGAATGCTAAGCTAACATATTATTACTGCATACTAAATCAATACACACTTGTGGTTCGTTAATTCTCTGAGATAAACATTATTTTAAGAAATACAGGAAACGAATACACAGAATAGCCTATCAAGTTGTTTGTGCATAAGAAGCTATTTTAATCTTACCTGTCCTCAATTCACTCCGAAGTTACTGTAATAACATTACAGCATTATGTCCATGTAGAGAAACTACACTTTCCAATGGTGAAATAATAATTAATTACACAAATCGGTTAATTTAGCTTCCGATATTACTTCATGCAAACACAGAAACATTCTCTGTAGGCTATGATTCATAGCTTTCGATTGTTGTTGACAAAGGCCCCTTATAGACGAAGTCATTTGTTTATTTCATTACACCGCCTTGGATGGCAGTTATTTTAATTTTGAAACTCATTTATCTCATTAAATATCAGTCCTATCAAACTTTTTCAAGGAATAAAACTTATCGGAAATGCTTTTTAAAGAATTATTTGTGATGTAAACTTTTTCACAAAAATCAATAATAAGCGAGATATTTCTATTTATTTAATTCAGACCCCTTAAAACCCCCATTTTAAATAATGTATTTTGAATGGCATATAGCCTAAAATTTATGTGACAACGAACTTAATTTATATTCCAATTTTCATCGAAATCGGTTCAGCCATTATCGCGTTTCAGGGTGGTTAATTATATATGTTAGGACCAATTATTTTTGGAAAATCGAAAATTACCAGAAACATTTCGGCTACAGATTTATTATTAGTGTAGATATTATATTATATTACATTACATTATATTATATCAGAAGTTACTGTAATAACATTATAGCATTATGTCCATCTAGAGAAACTACACTTTCCAATGGTGAAATAATAATTAATTATACAAATCGGTTAATTTAGCTTCCGATATTACTTCATACAAACACAGAAACATTCTCTGTAGGCTATGATTCATAGCTTTCGATTGTTGCTATCCAAGGCTCCTTATAGACGAAGTCATTTTTTTTTTAATTCATTACACGGCCTTAGATGGCAGTTATTTTAATTTTAAAACTCATTTATCTCATTAAATATCAGTCCTATCAAAATGTTTCAAGGAATAAAACTTATCGCAAATTATTTTTAAAGAAACGTTTGTTATGTAACATTTTTCACAAAAATCAATAATAAGCGAGATATCTCGATTTGTTTAATTCAGGCCACCTTATAACCCCCCTTTTAAATAATGTATTTTGAATGCCATATAGCCTAAACTCTAATTTACAACGAACATAATTTATATTCCAATTTTCATCGAAATCTGTTCATCCATTATCGCGTGAAAAGGTAACAAACATACATACAGACAGACAGACAGACAGACATACATACAAACAAAAATTCAAAAAAGCGATTTTCGGTTTCAGGGTGGTTAATTATATATGTTAGGACCAATTGTTTTTGGAAAATCGAAAATTACCAGAAAAATTTCGGCTACAGATTTATTATTAGTATAGATTATTATATTATTATTATTATTATTATTATTATTATTATTATTATTATTATTAAATACAGAACTACTGTAGGATATATTATCTTTCGCAGCGTGCTGACGTAAACATTTAGGGTCAGAGTTTGAATCCTAAAACTCCAGGCTATACTAACCGATAACTTTCCTAACTTGTTTGGGAACGAAAATGAGCCGACTGGTGATTACAAAAAAGTAAATCTCCTTCACTGAATACAATTTGTAACGTACCCAACAAGTGTTAAACTCTTCTCAACCCATTCTTTTCTTCACCTGAAAACGAAAATAGAGCCAAGTATATACTAGACTGTAGTATGACCATGGTATTTTATTAATCCCAATTTCTCTTATTTTATTGACAAGATATGTGAATTCTTTCTTTTGTGAGCCACCAAAAAACGTATTCTGATATTTATCTATTATGCTTGCTGTAAGAGTATAATGCATAGTTCTAGATATTCGTTCATTATAGTTCACTTTAGATCAAGGCAGTCTTATTGGAATCCTATGGAACTCACATATTTGTTAGAAACGCTCTGGCGTTTGGTTGCAATTGTGACAAGTGCGTGATCTTTTCGTGTTCTGTATTATTATTTTGATGCATTTTTGTCCCATTTTAATGTTTAAACTGTATGAAATTAGTTATACGTTGTTTCTGGTTATGCCAGAATAATTAACAAACTTCAGAAAAGTACTTGATTTGTTGCAGAAAAATACTGTACTTACGGCAGAGGTCGCTACTTTGAAAAATTCCTGTAACTTGTTTTCCAACTGACAGTGAGTAGTGAACGAACAATTTGTTTTCCTTTATTGCATTATACGTACGTACTGTACTGTACAGCAATTCCTGAATATTGCTTACTTTCTCCTCTAAGGAAGACGAAAAGGAAATTTCTTACTTTTCTCATTTATAAATTTTGTTAAGATATTTTCTGTAAAACAGAATACTGGTATATACAATTTATGTACACTACAAGTTAAGTGATAAATATACTGTAACTTGTTCAGATTCAAATGTCAGAAGATACTTCAGACTAATATTAATGAAAATAAAACAAAAATTGTTCCAACCAATCATTATACAGATACCAGGATGTGAATATAATATAGACATTTTGTATCTGCTTGCCTTCAGTTCTAGAAATACATTCATAGTAATTTCACAGTCTAGTATATACAGTCACGAAGCTTGAGTTGTTGAGGGTACTAGGAACAATAGACTGTGCCGGTACTATTTCGCATTGTCTGTGATGAGGTGATCCTAGTGGTTAGCAACTTTCTATGGATGCATATTCCCTAAGTATTGAGCTTCGTGACTGTATATACTAGACTCTGGTAATTTCCTACGTCCTAATACAGTTGGGAAAACGCTATATTTATTTTCATATTGATAGATTCTCTGCGACTGCTTCGAACTAAATAATTAAAAAGCACTGTAATTACGGGAAAAATATATTTTTATTTGGAGAGATTTTGTACGCCTGATCTATATTTCCATTCTTCACCGCCTTCTCGTTAGGACGTACAACTCTCCAATCTCACGGTATGTGAACAGCGTGATGACGTCTAGCTTTTTGTACCCTGCGATTTATACTTAAAGCTGATAGATCTACACACAGCTCTACGAATTACTACGTTTGAGCCAGCTGCAGTCCGAGAGAAGAAATGGAAGTTTCCTCTTAATCAACATATTACTGCTCTATGCAGTACAAGATTGAAATATGAAGGGATTCTGCAGAAGTTAAAGAAGGATAAGATTTTCATATCAATAGTAAAGTTCAATTTTAAGTCCTTAGTTCGGTCTTCTTTCTGGACATACACAAAGCGAATATACATATAGTAAGTCATTTTGATATTCATACACTTGGATTTTATAAATAAAGCAATAAAATTTTCATACTAAATTTACTCTAATTGAATCTTTTCTTGGACAAAAATTTTCCAGATAAACTTATTTACATATTACATAAAAGTAAATAAAATCAACAATTATTTAACATGTAAAATATAAATAAATTTATTATATTATACTTTTTCTTGACTCATTCATACAGATAGAATGAAAAATAAATTAATGATTAAAATAAATATATCACTGATCTTTAATATTTTGTAGAGTAGCCCTAGGCTTCTAGAATATGCCATTAGGAAAGTTCATGATAACAGAGGGGGTTTGAATTGAAAGGGTTACATCAGCTTCTTGTCTATGCGGATGACGTGAATATGTTAGGAGAAAATCCACTAACGATTAGAGAAAACAAGGAAATTCTACTTGACGCAAGTAAAGCAATAGGTTTGGAAGTAAATCCCGAAAAGACAAAGTATATGATTATGTCTCGTGACCAAAATATTGTACGAAATAGAAACATAAAAATTGGAGATTTATCCTTCGAAGAGGTGGAAAAATTCAATTATCTTGGAGCAACATTAACAAATATAAATGACACTCGGGAGGAAATTAAACGCAGAATAAATATGGGAAATGCGTGTTTTATTCGGTTGAGGAGCTTTTGTCATCTAATCTGCTGTCAAAATATCTGAAAGTTAGAATTTATAAAACAGTTATATTACCGGTTGTTCTGTATGGTAGTATGGTTAATAATGGAATTCCTCAAGGATCAATATTAGGTCCCCTACTTTTTCTAGTGTTTATAAATGATCTTGCCCCCCCTAATAAAAGATGTAGGTCATCCCATATTATTTGTAGATGACACAAGTATAGTAATTACAGCCAATAACTCCAACACATTCCAATCTTCAACAGAGGAAATTCTCTTCAAAATATGTGACTGGTTCTCAGTCAATAAATTGGTATTAAATTGTAACAAAACTAACATAATTCAATTTAAATCCTGTGCAAATTAAAACTCGCAAACTTCTAGCGCAATAATTAACAACAGATCCCTATTAGAAACAACAACCAAATTTCTTGGCTTAAAAATCGATTATGCGTTAAACTGGAAAAATCATATTAAAGAAATTACCCCGAAACTAAATTCAGCTTGTTTTGCTATTAGAACTATGCAAAAGACAGTAAATATCAATACCTTAAAAACAATATACTTTGCATACTTCCACTCGGTAATGAGTTTTGGAATAATATTCTGGGGAAATTCCACAGATAGTAACAGTATATTTCTATTACAAAAAAGAGTAATTAGAATAATAGTAGGTGCCAAATCTAGGGAATATTGTAGGACTATTTTCAAAAAACTACAAATAATGCCCATGGCTTGTCAGTATATCTTTTCATTAATAGTCTTCCTCGTATGTCATCGTGAAAACTTTGTAACTAATTCAACAGTTCATAGCATAAATACACGTCAAAGAAATGACTTTCATACTCCATCGGCAAGTCTATCGTGCTATCAAAAAGGAGTGCGTTATATGGCAGTAAAAATGTTTAATAGCCTCCCTATCGATGTAAAAAATGAAACTCAAAACATAAGATTATTTAAGGCCAAATTAAAGAAGTACCTAATTTCTCATGCCTTCTATTCTGTAAGTGAATTCATGACATTCAATAACACTTCATGAAATTGATACTAAAACTATGTGTTGTACTAGTAGACTATATTGTAAATCTCGTCTGTATATATATTTCATCTAGACTGTGACTATAAATTAAGACTTTATAATAGTATTACGTTTTTTGACTTGTTCCATATTCTAGCTATAAAGCAATGTATGAATACCATGGAATGTTAATAAATACAATACAATACAATACAAAACTTGGACTCTCACTTTGAGGGAGGAACAGAGAATAAGGGTGTTTGAAAATATGGTTCTTAGGAAAATATTTGGGACTAAGAGGGATGAAGTTATAGGAGAATGGAGAAAGGTACATAACGCAGAACTGCACGCATTGTATTCTTCACCTAACATAATTAGGGACATTAAATCCAGAAGTTTGAGATGGGCAGGGCATGAAGCACGTAGGGTGAATACAGAAATGAATATAGAGTGTTAGTTGGGAGGCCGGAGGGAATAAGACCTATGGAGAGGCCGAGACGTAGATGGGAGGATAATATTAAAATGGATTTGTGGGAGGTGGGATATGATTGTAGGGAATGGATTAATATTGCTCAGGATAGGGATCGATGGCGGGCTTATGTGAGGGCGGCAATGAACCTCCGGGTTCCTCAAAAGCCATAAGTAAGTAAGCCCTTGGCTTTAATAACAGCTTCACATTTTCAATGCAAGGACCTTACAAGGCGTTCATGTAAGGACTGATTTTTTTACCATTCCGTAGCAATCTCCCTTTTCAATTATTATTTCGAAGAAAGATGTTTGCTGTAGACCCTCGGATTCAGATAATCCATAAATGTTCAACCAGGTTTAAATCAGCAGATTGAGGAGGAGTTCTCTTTAGTTTAGCCACGTTCCAAATTAACCAAGTCTTGTTTATTTCGGCCGTGCGTTTGGGGTCGTTGGAACATGTATGCAGGCGTCATAGCAATTTTGCTGCACATTTCACATTTTTCTTAAGAATATCCATGCACACTTCCTTCTCCATTAGACCATCATTGAATTGCATGTTCCCACCCACTCTTGCTGACATGCACCCGCACAACATAGCAACCACCCCATGCTGTATTGTGGGCAGTGTGTTGGCCACATTATTGTCCTCGTTGGGTTTTCTCCGCACTCTTCTGACGCCACCAGAGCCGTAACTTCAGTCTCATCAGAGCAGACAACATTATTCCAAAATTCCTGACCCTTATGTACGTGTTGTTTTCCGAACTTCAGTATTGCAGTTCGGTTCTTTCTGCTAAAGAAAGGTCTCTTTCTTATGATTCTACCATGAATGGTAACCATGTCTACGAAGTACCCGACGGATAGTCCCAGTACATACCTTCTTACCAGTAGTTACTTCCAGTGATGACCTCAGTTTTGGAGCACTTACCATAGCGTTCGATTTTACTTGTCTCACAATGGCTCGTTCCTCTTTTTCACTTAACTTCATTCGTTTCGGTTTTCTTTGTATATTCTCCACCGAAACGTTATATTTAAATTTCTTAACAAAACACTATATCGTTGCGTGACTTTGTTCACAAGTAGCCCCATTCTTCTTAAAGAATATCTCTTTAGGGATAGATTGTCAATTATCGTCTTGAAGTTGGAACTGAGCTCTTTACGTTTACTCATCTTGACGGGATAAAGAAATGAAGCAAACTGTGCATGATCTGATCCACGACTGTTTGTGCCACGTGAGAAATTCAAACACGCCTACTACGTACTCAAATGTATGAATACGAAAGTGGCTTGTATTTTGGGTCAAAAATACTTATTTCATTATAAATAAAATATTTTAGTTTTGAGCTACTTTTTAATTTGGATATTTACATATGCTATGTTTCTATATTCAAACTACAAAAATATATTTTAACATTTACAATAACTTATTTAAAAATTATGTTTTTTTTTTTAAATAGATGTGACCTTGAACGAGGCTACACTGCATACAAAATTATATGAATTATGTGTAGCATAAAAGCTACACTGCAAACGAATCTAAAGTTATATTTTATAAAGTCACGGTTATATCAATGATAGTAATCATGTGTATTATAAAATCGAGTTACAAACATTACTGAAAGAAACCGAAAAAGCTATGTTTGATAACATTACCATAGTTGGCTATATTCAGGCATGTCTAAACGTAGCCCTGCGCGCATTTCTGTAGCAAGCGTTCCAGCTGATCTACCCCTTCATTTCCACCCTAGCCTTCAACTTCTTAGGTAGCTAGCTCAGTGTTCAAGGGGTATACAGACTGCGTTAGAGGTGGCTCTTCGAGCATATAAATAACCATATATACCAAATTTAAGGGGGTATGGGCTTTAATGTTTTTCAGTCAGGAACATGGAGGTGATACATGTTGTTTTGTTTGTTTGAAATGCCACTACGACTCCCACCATGCGGAACAATACATAAACTGCCAAGGAGAACAAAGGACACTGTTGCTAACAGAAATGAGAAGGAACGTAAGGTTGTAATATTTTAACGTAAATAATTCGTGTTTATACTTTTCTAATGACTTAGCTGTCGGTATGGAAATGTAGTAATTATTATTAACTTGTATTGGTATGGTGTAGAATAGAATAATATTGTTAGCATACTTAATATTTAGGAACAACTGGATAATACGCACGGTAGACCAACGTCGGTAGTCGACGTTGCTCGCTGGCCATTAGTCACCGGGCCGTACCGAGCCGTGTCAAAGAAAAAACCAACGAAATGGTGGTAGTAAAATTCGCGACTATATTCTAAAATAATTCACTCCATTAGTCAAGTGCAAGGTTTATGCAGTAAAACGGCGGTGTTTTGAATGCACCAAATGAAAATGCAACTTTAGTAAGATCTTAAAGTAAGTTGTCACAACGAAATAAAGGAAGAAAAAGGTGTTTATCAGGGAATATCATTCAAATGAAAGAAAGTAAAATTCCGACTCAAGTTCACCAAAGCGTTAAGTACATAATTACGACCGTGTTACCGTTTTATTGTCTAGAAAAAATAACTCATCTTTTACAAGAAAACTTTTAGCGGCCATGACATTATTCACTGCTTTCATCATGTTACTGTTTATTGAAAGGAAAAACTATCATAAGGCCCATGACCGACATGATCGTCTTGGCTGTCTGTGCATACGCGGACTTGGTTAATATAAACCTAAACTAACCAAACCTAACCTTCTTGTAATATGCAAGATATGTAACCGGAACAAGCAGGGAGCTTCTTGATTTGATTGGGAATGTACACACGAAAATAAATTCAAGTAAGGATCACACTGCCACTGCATGAGAGGTCCGAGCATGCGCCACAGCAAAACTGTTCCTGTCGCGAGCCCCTCACCAAAGCCACGTAAGCTACTTGCAATATTTACGCAAATACATCTTGTCGCTAAAAGTGGTGCTATCTCTCAGTAATGTTCAGAACGAAGGAGGTAGAGAGAAAAAAAAACAATTTTCTCTTTCTAACGACGCCACAGACCAACGTCATGTCCTTATGTTGGCGACATTGTGCATTTAGTTAAATTTGGTCGTAATCGTAACGGCACGGTTCAAAGCTGCCGTAGCAGCTCCAGTTTAGCGAATTTTTATTTTCTTCTTATACTGAGGTTTTAAATATTTTATTTTGTTATCTTTATATCGAATCCGATATTGAAGAAAATCAAGAAACTAACAAGTTTATTTCTTCTTACTTATTAATTGGCTGGGTTGGCTGATGACATCCTGATCTCAATACTTGGGGTAGCGATTGCTGACAGAATTTCGTCTGATTTAACAACAATATTAAGTGAAAAATGGTGAAATTATGGTGAAGGTTCTTCAAACGCTGCCAATACATAAAATATAAAAGAGGATCATGTTATGAAAGTATGAAAGACAAATCATAAGAATGCATAATAATATAGTAATAATTTAAAACTAACAGGAACAATAAATATTGCTCATGAATGATAATTGATGTTCATTATATATTTGTACAACCCTCGCGGCGTCACTGACTACAAGCTTGACGTCTTACGTACTGTCGGTGACTCAGGAGAAGACGAGAGCGGACTGAAGAGGAAGGTATATGAACAGATACCGTACGACAACACGTGCAATATATGTACTGCAGTAAGCGGAAACATTAGGTCTCCTTCTGTTCAACTTAGCTTTAATTTCCATACGCACTGTTACTCATGTTCCCAGCACGAGTAATAACCTGGATACTGGGATGCTTATCTGAGCGAGGTTTATAATAATCAACAGCGATAGTCAAGAAGGTCACATTCTTGCCCCTCGTCTTCTCCTGAGTAACGGACAGTAGCATTTTTTTACAACCTTCCGCGGACTAGTGAGTTCTCGAACTTCATTCCGCGTGCTATTCCGTGGGCATGCCTGGGCTATATGATTCTTAATCAAATGCGTGAAGATGTAGTCAGAAGATATTCAACATGGTGCGTTGTTAATCGAAAGGCTAAAGCATAGCCCTTTTACATCGGAGACTCTATTTAATTTTGGGTTAGTTTAAGTGTAATTTGTAATAGAACAGAATATACTCGTAGGTATTTTAGGATACATCTGTTACCCTGCCAAAATTCCACTTTACATCACAAGGTGCACTGTGGCCATTGTAAAAGACAAAAAAGTTATATACCTTGTTAGAACATTACCTCTGGAGAAGATAAGACGCATCTCTGGTTCAGCGTTATCACTCTGGTCATCTAACGAAGCAGCCCGGGTTGCGATCATCGGCCTGGCTTTGGTGGAATTTGCTGCGAACAAAGTAGATACAGTGAGCTTTATCGAGGTACCCCCGTTTCCCTCTTTCTTTCCATAAACACTTTCTACCTCCCACTAATTTAATCTGTAATCCAGAACGGATTTCTCGAATCAATAGGGAAATACAATTTAAATGACGATATTCGGGTATTATATAGGAACGCTATACGGGAGAAATTACAACAAAAATTTCGGCAGATACATAGTTTTACTATGCTGTATATCACGTAACTCCATCCCTCGAAATGTTGTCCTGGCTCCGTCTAGAAGCTCACAGGAAAATCCATTGTCTTTCCCTCCTCTTTCATATATTGCTTTTCTCCACTCCTGCCTATCTTGCGTCTCGTTTTCAAAATTTATCCACCCATCATAACCTAGACACACGATCACAACACTCCTCAATATTATCCATTCCCTCCCACCGAACATCCTCATATTCATCTTCTTTCACTCGGCTGTTCCTCGACTTTGGAATTCTCTACCGAGTAATGTCAGAGACTGTCAGACATCACACCAATTTAAGAATGCACTAAGGAAATATTTTTCAAACAATTCTCGTTAACAAATACAGCTGTTACAAGTTTTCAATGTTTAATAGTTTTATATATATATATATATATATATATATATATATATATCACAAAATAGATATTTAAATTCTCATTATTATTATTATTATTATTATTATTATTATTATTATTATTTCTTACTATTGTTTATTACTGTCTCATTAACATTACTTATCTAACTTTCATTATTTACTTTTTGTTGTTTTACGGTCTAAATATTATTGTAATAACTATGTGACCAATTGTATTCAATTAGAATTAGGGCCTTAGAGTCTGGCTGGGCAGAAGAGAAGGCCTACTGCCAGAATAAATAAATAAATAAGTATTAAATAAATTATTATATCTTTACGTAGGAGGGTTCACGAATAGCACGAGGAACAAGGAGAACAAGGGAAATACAGGGACAATAAGAAGAACACTACTAGACACAATTCTGTGACTGACCAGAAAAGAAAGCGAAGCTAAGACATCATGGGCTGCCAGGAAATTTACGTCTAAATGCTTGTATTGTTCTGCCGCACAATTTTCTACACTTGATGTACGTCTTCAAGATTCATATACGATGACATAGCCAATATCTCACCATTACACACTACCGAACTCTCTAATGAAATATCACTCACGATTTCACAAAAAACAACTCTACCCCTCTGATGAAATCTCACTCACGACTGACTGACTGACTGACTGCAGGCGGGAAAAGTGCCGCGATTTCATGGGAAATGCCAGCAACGGCATGGGGCTCGGGCCGCCGGCCGGCCGAGTGATATCTCGGGACTTTTACACTGCCCGGTCTACACAACAGAATGAAGGCCCACGGAAGAGAAAACCAGATCACGTTTCTTTTATTTAATTTAGGCATAATTTCACAAGAGGAATACAAATTCGTGACATCATTATATCTTCTTTTTTTTTTAGTTCAGTCTGACTTCGATTCTTCAACATGTGTAAAAATGGATCCATGGTTAATTTTAACATTCTAACTTGTCAGAATATCCGTAGCTGCATGTTTAAGTGCGTCATGGTACACATGCAAAATTATATGGAATGAGCGCTGATTCAATTCCTCATCAGGAAAGAACATTTCTCATAAAGTCCACACCTGTGGAGTAATGGTCAGCGCGTCTGGCCGCGAAACCAGGTGGCCAGGGTTTGAATCCCGGTCGGGGCACGTTATCTGGTTGAGGTTTTTTCCGGGGTTTTCCCTCAACCCAATACGAGCAAATGCTGGGTAACTTTCGGTGTTGGACCCCGGACTCATTTCACCGGCATTATCACCTTCATATCATTCAGACGCTAAATAACCTACATGTTGATACAGCGTCGTAAAATAACCCAATAAAAAAAATGTCTCATGAAGTTTCGAAGTATTTTGGGAACTGTACCATCCTTGAAAGAACCTCGTCTGTTATGACTGTACAGCGATGATTTCGAAAATTATTCCAGAAGCCATCACCTGTTTCCTACAGTAATAAGAACGGTATGAGAAATTCCAGATTTACAAGGACATGTTAGAAAACTGGCTGATGCCACAGCTGAATGAAAACAATGGTAATGATTACATCTTTCAACAAGATGTCTGTCCAACTCATTACCAGAAAAGCATGCGAAGGTATCTGAATCAAAATTTACCGCAAAGGTGGATAGAGCGCATGGGACAAGATGACACGTTAATTAAGTGACCACCTTGATCCCCTGATTTAACCCCGTGTGACTTTTTCTTGTGGAGATTTGTCTTTTTGCTTCCACTCCCTGCTAATCTTCAAGATCTTTGCAAATGTATCACCGCTGCTGTGGGTCTGATCGGTCGTGATATGCTGATATGCACATAAGATGAAATGGATTGTCACAGAAATATCGCCATACAGTATTTGCAAAGATCGAAACATTGAGTATTTGTGAAATATGTAAAAAAAAAAATAAAATAAACAAAAATAAAAAAAAACTTGGTGAGCCTATCTCTATTTCAGTATAATAAAATTTGGTATCCGTCGCTTAGTTTATTAGTGGTAATTTTTTTTAAACACTTCACACACTTATGAATAATCCTGTATAACACGAAACTTTCTAAGATTAGTTCGTAACATAGCGTATCTCAAATGAATATTCATTTTTTTAATGTGTACTGCATTGTCACACACAAAACTGTAGGGTAATAATATTATTGGAAGTCAGCTGTATATTAATACCACAATCTTGAAGTCCGTTCATATTGAGTTATTCTTCTTATTACGCAACACGAAATCTTCCCACGCTAGGTCCAGAGGAAATGTACACACTATTTCCTCGGCAGTCACAGTCGACGGCTTTTACTTGAACGAAACCTGTTTTCTAGCGAACGCTCTATATCATACCTGCAAAAACAGCGCTCAACGAGCGTGCGCGCTCCTTCGGAGCGGGAGAGACGTGTTTACCGCTCGCCGAAACGGAGAGGAGGATACGTCAGAATGACATATACTTGCTATATGTAAGGGAAACGACCACTCAGCTGTCTATTGGAGTGCAGTGTGTAGGCCTATTCTCAGTAACTGTTTCACATTGATTACCTATTGCTACAGTACAGGATGGAGGAATCTAAAAGACGGAACATAACATTTAACGATTTACAGCTCGAACTTATTGATCTTCAATGTGACCTAAGGGCTAAACATTGTTTGAATAATACTACTAGCCTGGTTGAGTTTTACAAGACTAAACATTAGCAATAATATCCACGACTACACAGGCTGGCTGTGAAAATGATTGCTATGTTTGGCTCAACATTTATATTTGTGAGCAATCAACTTTAATAAAGGCAGATATCGAACATCTGCAGGGGCGAATGCTGGTCACGAAAGTTAGGCTTGCTCTTTTATTGATGGGGGAAGATGGGAGGATATAATTCATCTGGTTTGCTGACTTTTCGTGTCTTGTAATAGACAATGTTAAAGTATTTAAATTGTCAAAGCCACTTTTGCACCATACACCGTTATCTGTAGAAAATAACAAACACGGCCAACAAAACAGTTTATTCAGTTTTTTCGATCCTGCCAACCAATGCGTATTGTTGTATTGAGATGTACTGAACGAGCGCACATATTCTCTGTTTTTCTCCTTATGCTGTCTTTTTAAATCTGGGAGCTCTGGACATGGTCTGCCGTTCTTTATAATGTCGGTCTTCTCTTGAATAGTCCTCCGGGAAAATGGATTTGATAATAACGTTTCAATAACACACATTTCCGAACTCATTGCAACACTTCAAATTAACGTTTAAGAACTAATAATACATGCAGCAGCTAACATATGCATTCCGCTCATAAAATTACATTACACTCGCAAATCACAGCACATTCACTGGTAAAAACTACTGCCAATCAGTGTTCCCAACTCGATTCTTAAAAATCCGCTGTGAAGCCTTGCAGAAACCGCTAAATTGCTATATTGTCAATGTAAAATTATATTATTTTGCCGCTGTGAGTGCTAAAAATACCCGCTAAATCCCTAGATCAGCAATACAAGTTTCATAAATTTTACCCGCTAAACTAACGCCGAAAAACGCTAGATCTAGCGGGAAAACCGCTGAATTGGCGGCAACACTGCTGCTATCTGTGTAACGTTAAATATAGTCGTCGGTGTAGCTCTCGGACCAGAGCTTCATACAGCATAATATAACAGATGCATGTGCGACTGGGAAGGATTAGGAGGAAGGCACTTGCGCGCGCATCACATTCTCGCTGTTTCTACGTCTTTCTTGTAGCTCCGAGAAACGAGCAAGCGTTGCGATCTTGCGGTGCGCAACCTGCGGATGGTATTATGCCTAGACATTATTACAAAAATCAAAAGAAATTTTAATGTACATAATCCCATTTTGAGAAATACACATTCTACGAAAATATTGGGCTTGCGAAGCAAGCATAGCATGCCCGGAGAAATCGCCCCTGAACATCTGTGACTGATGTTTCATTACGATAAGTATGATACTGTTTCTTTCAGCTGTCAACAGCATAAAACCTCGTTTTGATGTACTGATAAATAAAAATATAATAAAATGATATTGTACATTTAAGTAGCTATAGAATTCCTATTATTTCTGTAAAATAAATATTTATTTATTATTAATTAATAGTTTTGCAAACACTGAACGGGAATTCTCACCCCTTCTTCCAGTCCACCCTTATATAGAGCGCAGCTAATATCTGCATTCCGCTCATGAGCTGTGAGCCGGCTCGGAGAGCGCAAACCTTGTGCAGGCCTGCTCTATATTATATGAAAATAAATTTAATAACATAAACTACAAATAATTAATTAATATTGAACCATAACAACATTCTCGTCATGAATCGCGTTTTTCAATATTTCACCTACTGTGAAAAATTCCACTCTCTTCTCCACAAGTTTATTTGCTATTAAGACAGCCTTGTACCATCTCGCAGTATTTTATTATTTTTCGAGCGAGAGTTTCAGCTCCCGGCATCGGATAACAATAATCTAGTAGTACGTGAGAGAAATTCCAACATCCGAAATGGAATTATGTAGCATCATCGTGATTGTTCATCGGTTTGCTTCGTCGCCTGCTCTATCAAAGTGATCGTTATGACAACACAAGCAGATGGAGGGTGGGGGGAGCTACTAGTCGTTACCAATACAATAACACTGCCAGCCAGTTAGTGTTCGATAAGATTAATATGCATGAGCATATCAGGAGTCCGAGTACATATCGCAGGCAGCCAAATGGGATAAAGAATAAACAGTCAATTTAGTGGCGAAAAGAGGATGTAAACAGAATGAACAAGCGGGAAATTTTGGATAGTGACGGTAATTTTGCGCGATAATTGTATTCCGACACCCTCGTCCACTGATTGTGACAATCAATGACTCTTTGGGCGAAGTTATCTATTATTTTCGTACATGTCCACGCATTTTAATTTATCCCGTTTAACTGTTACAATTGTTTAATTTAGCACCTAAATCTGTTAGTTAATCGCAGCTAAAACGTAGACATATCATTTATCTGAATGTCATTTAAAATTTCAGACAGCTCTTAAATTCACATTTTAATTTCTAAATAGATAAGTTAATTGACAAGTGCTTCCCTTTTATTTTATCTGAATTACGAGTTAAACAGCGTACTTTTTTTATCTTAATTGGATATAAATTATTGTAAACAGTTCTAATTAAACTTCAAAGAATCCGGGACATACACTAAAAAAAAAAAAGGACTGCCCTGCCTAATACTGAACGTCTGGTTGCCTTGGGCATCTATATCCTACAAAACTTTAAAACGTTTACTATTACGTTCTCTTTGATATCCAGTTGAATTTTTTTATACATTCTTTTATTTATTCGGCAACATATTATTATGTTTTCTGCGTCATAAATTCCAATGGTTTCCAGTAAAATTAACGTTAAAATTGAAAAGAATTCCAATAAATATAAAATAATGTTAATGAAAATTAAATTTCAGGTATGATCGTAAACCGCAAACTTTTTCAAAACCAAATTGCTCAATAATTTTAAATGCCACTTCTTGATTATAACGTTGTAAAAATGTTTTCCGTTAACATGTTATATTAAACTAGTCCTTTTACTTACTTACAAATGGCTTTTAGAGAACCCGGAGGTTCATTGCCACCCTCACACAAGTCCGCCATTGGTTCCTATCCTGAGCAAGATAATCCAGCCCCTACCATCATATCCCACCTCCTCTTGAATCCATTTTAATGTTATCCTCCCATCTACGTCTCGGCATCCCCAAAGGTCTTTTTTCCTCTAGCCTCCCAACTAACACTCTATGGGTAGTAAGAATAAAGCTTAAGTACCTTTTAAAGGTTTGTACTTATGATTATGAGTACTTTCTCTGACTATATACTCGTAACCACTAGAACATACTCATTTTCGTAAGAATAAATACATTCTACCTAACGCGAATATATACTCATCTCAAGAGCCTTCTTGATCATTTAAAAGTTAGTATATACTCGTGTTACCTATCCTCTTTGACCATATTGCACCGTAATGCTCAAATTTTTTTATAGACTTTCACATGCCATCGGCATGCTGTAATGGTTTATGTTTTGCTTTTTGTAAATTTTGATAATGGCTAAATAAGTAAATAGATAAATAAATAAATAAATAAATGAATAAATAAATAAACGAATAAATAAACAAGCATGAAAGAGAGAGTGAATCAGATAAGTGACGTTAATAAAACAGGAAACAAAAAAAAAAATGATACTGGGAAATCGTCATTACAGGATGTTGGATAGAGATTGCAATCCATTTCTAGAATTCCGGGAATGCTAATTGTATTTTTTATTATGGAGCAGATATATATATATATATATATATATATATATATATATATATATATATATATATTTTAAAGTTACAAGTATTTGCATTTTTCAATTCAAATTTTACAAAATAAACTGTAATTGTTAATTATATTTAACAATACAATCTAACCTTATAATTTTATAGCCATTCATATTTTTATAGGTCATGTTTTTTATGAATAACAAGTACGTGTTTCACATTCACTTTTGCAAAGCGTTAAAGAATTCTGAAGTTCGCGACTTTTTCTATATTTTTCCATGAGGCACTACACCGTTCATAAATGCTACTATTTCTTTTAATTTAACTTTAAACTGAACACAATACTCAGAATTGAGCCTGCTACAAATCATACTCAGAATAACATGAGAACGAACTTATAAAAATTACAATAGCTTTTATTCTTATCAAACATGAGTATATATTCTGTACAAGATGGACATTTGAGTATATTCTACTGTGCTTACATGTTATGAGTATGTAATAAAAAATGAGTAAGTATTCAAATGTTTTTATTCGTACTAACAAGAGTATTTACTAAAAAAGTCCAGTATAGACTATATACTCATGTTTATTCTTACCACCCTATATGTAAGTGTGTCTGGATTCGCTCATATGTGCTACATTCCCTGCTACTTCCTCAAATGTCTGGATTTAATGTTCCTAATTATGTCAGATGAAGAATACAATGCGTGCAGTTCTGTCTTGTGTAACTTTCTTAATTCTCCTGTAACTTCAACCCTCTTAGGCTCAAATATTTTCCTAAGCACCTTATTCTCGAACACCCTTAGCCTCTGTTCCTCTCTCAAAGTGAGAGTCAAAGTTTCACAACCACAAAATGATTATTATCACTTATCAGTTATTAAATTCCGATTTGTTTGTGTGAAAGTAGTGCAGTTCAAGTTTTCTGTCCTCATTGCACAGACTATCTCTAAAGTCCTCATTCGGCTGCAAAGTATTATAGTTTGCAAACGGCAAATCGTATTTGAAGGAACCGCGTACAGTTCGAAAGAGGGCGTGCTGAAGTTTCGTTTGGTTGGCGGTAGAACGCAGGAGTGTGCAGAGTGCATAGTGACGTAACCATCAATCAAATCGCCGACTCCCGTTAGTGAGTGTTGCTAGAGATGCTGTTGTAGAACATGAAAGAGATTCTTCGAAAGTTAATGTGTACTGAGCGGTTTCGTGTGAAAAAAATCTATGACCCACTTTTTTCGCAAAGAATACAGTGTCAGGCAATTTATACCTTCGCATGTTGAGGAATTGGCTTTTCCCATAATTGCAGCAAGATGGTGATGGTAGAGGTTTCATTTTACAGCAAGACAATGTGTCCCGCACTGGCACTTGGCAGTGAGGGAATTTTTTAACAACGTAATTCCTCAACGCTGGATTGGAGAAATGGACCTGAAGATTCGGCATTTCACCTTTGGCCACCTCGCTCCCCCGACGTCGCAGTATGCAATTTCTTTTTGTGGGAGTTGATCAAGGATTCGGTTTACGTGCCTCCTCTACCTACCACTTTAGACGACCTGAAGATATGCATTAGAGCAGCAGTCAATTCTGTGACGGCAGACATGAAACTTAGGGTATGGGAAGATTTCAATTACCGAATTTATCTGTACCGTGTGACCGGGTGGTGGCACATTGAACACTTGTGAACACTGCATTGAAAACTTGATATCAGTACAATTACTTTATTCTGTACCAATTTGTATCGCTAATATTAAAGTCAATATAGGCCTAGTACTGTAAATTTGGATGAAGATTTTAGAGACATGGTATATAACTACTGTATACAATTATGTTTAAATCCTACATACACAATAACATCGTAGGAATGCATTGACTGGCAGCGGTGTGGGGATTAATTTTTCCTTTTTCTCAAATCCTTTTATGTTCTCGGTGACATCGAGTTATGTGTGAATGTGATGGCAATGAATGTATAATAAAGAAGTCATTGTAACGGTTTACTATGTCCGAACTAAAGCATTAAACTTATATAAAACATTTTAAAGCATTGACATACGACATAATAGCAGAATGAACTTCAACTTTCTGAACTTCTTTCACACAAAAATAGCTGTATACAACTGCACTGTGTATTTCATAGAGATTACAGACATAACAAGCTACAAATAGACACCCGTAAAAATAAATTTAATGTGTTTATGTCACAGTTTCAAATACAAGCTTAGAAGTTCAGTCGCTGGGAACACAACATCTAAAAACAGAAAGTTGGTGTAAAATGACTATTCTAAACATAAAACTGAATACGTAGCTTCTTTTGTTTGCATTCCTGAATAAACAGAACTTCGTTTACCTTATTGTTGTTACGAACAATATATGACGCTATTTACAATCACAGTATTATTCACTACGTTTGTTGTTTCAAAACATGCAGAAGAGTGATTATTTGATTTCTAATAATGCCAATCTAGTAAACACTGTTTAATAATCCTGCCAGATTATTATGGTAACTTTTACTTAAAATCAGTGTATAACAAGGTAACCTCGTGGTGTTTTAAATTACGACGAAATTCAAGTATAGCGAACAAAATAATAACTGCTCATTATATTCTGCATAGAATCGCTTCAGAGCAGCTGTTGAAAATGTAATGATGAAGATATTTTAATACGCATTTGATAAGAATTCGACTACCTCATTTATATTATACCATATGTCGCATGGTGCAGCCTGCATATCGAACACTTGTAATATTGAATGAAACATCAAGAATATATTAACAAAGCCATGCATATTATATATACAGAGTGATTCACAAGGAAAGGTAAAAAATTTGGGATGTGAATTCTGATGTCATTCTGAGTCAAAAAGTTCATATGAATATAGGTCCGTTTTCGAACGGTTACGGAGATATGGCTCTTTGATTTCATAAAAACTTCTGGGATTCCATTGTACTAACTCGCATTTAGGGACAGATGAAGGACAAATTTAAAGTTTATATTCCGGTATGCATACATACCTAATATTCTAGATGTCGGGGTCGATGTTTTCGCACATTTTCAAAGGTATCTCCCTCTGCTTCAATGCACTGTGAATCGCGCTCGGGCGCTCATCGCTCGGGAAAGTTGCTCGTGGTTGTTCTTTATGCGGCGTGCAGCATCCAAAATACGGTCGATTAGCGCCTCTCTCGTTTTCACTTCCTTTGGTATACCAAGTCTTTCATCCAACCCCATAGACAGTAAATATTCTTCCATATGATACTCTTCTGTTCGGAAAGCGTCGTTCATATTCAGCGACGGCACGCAAGGAACTTCCATCGCACAAACTATAAACACACAATATCGGCGTATTCTGCAGTCGGAAATTTATAAGACATCTTGAAAAACACAACTTCACACTTCCGATAACTGTATCTGTATAACTACTGTACTGTAAGTAGCTGATTGAACTGCTGTGAAGTGATAAGCGATAATGTATTTGTGTTATGCGCAGGACCTGTGTCATTACATCAGATAAGGGCAGACGATTGGACATTTGTAATGCCCCATCATCCGGTTTGTGAGGTGAATGAATTTATCCACGTCGTTCACAATGCAGATTCCAATGTTTTTTATTTTATTTTAGTAGGTTATTTTACGACGCTTTATCAACATCTTAGGTTATTTAGCGTCTGAATGAGATGAAGGTGATAATGCCGGTGAAATGAGTCCGGGGTCCAGCACCTAAAGTTACCCAGCATTTGCTCATATTGGGTTGAGGGAAAACCCCGGAAAAAACCTCAACCAGGTAACTTGCCCCAACCGGGAATCGAACCCGGGCCACCTGGTTTCGCGGCCAGACGCTCTAGCCGTTACTCCACAGGTGTGGACGATTCCAATGTTACGTCATTCATTGCGATCCATGACCTTGTCTCACATCTCACGTTAGCAGCATATGGTAACATCTGATTCACATTGGGGCAAGACGTTTTACCTGAAAAATGTTTCTAGCTCCGCCATCGCTCGAAAGCGGACCTATGTTCATATGAACTTTTTGACTCAGAATGATTTCAGAATTCACATCCCAAATGTTTTACTTTTCCTCGTGAATCACTCTGTATATATATTTTTCGATATATTAATACTTAAATACTATTAACCCTATAATTTAATGATTTTTATGTTTATTTTGTAACTACCCCTATTTTTTTAAGAATACGTTTATAATACAGAACTTCAGCTCATAAGTGTGTAAAATTAACTTGAAATATGCTGCGTAATTGTGATGTGTCTCAATGAAATAATGATGGGATACCTTTTAAACTCAATACGCATCTGTGCTACTTCATTCAGAATAGATTTGAAATGGCTCGAATTCCCTGCCAAGTTATAAAATAGTAAGTTTATATCAGAATAACGAATGAAAAAGGAAACAGGACCGCATATAAATGTACTGTAATAAGTACAAATTTAAACGGGCCCATAGCAGTCAAGAATGATGAATCAACGACCCACGCTGAGAGGCGATCAACTTTGACACTCCTACATCAATCTCTCAGCTCTTCTATCGAATAAAAGCCTTCATGCATGATTAAGCGAATTCACTTCTGTTAGCGATCAGAACCGGCGCCAGAGTATACAACCTAAATGCAGACGGGTTCGATTCCCAGAAAGTAAGCAGATATTCTTGATTATTTTGAGAAAAGACATTTTTCTTGTATCATGCTTTTGGAAACTGACTTTTTAATCAAATCATATATCTGTTCTGTATAATCTTATGTTGTGTCAATATTCCACGCAAGGAGTTTAATGTAATGTCCTCCATATGTTGATCTGTGCTCGGATGACCGTAGGCTATGGACAGTCATTCATTCATTTATTTATTTTATTCCATAGATCTTACATGAGCAATGAAGCTTTAAGATGTGGAACAAGTCAATATTTTACAATATTACAATTACAATTTTTACAAATTTTTATAGTTTTACAATTTAGTAATTTTCTACAATTTTTTTACATTTACAGTAACGATTTATATAAATGGGTAAAAGAAATAAACTTTTTAAATTCTTATAGTTTTTATATTACGGGAGATTCAATGATAACGGATTTATATGATCTTTTCTTTTCGTAATTTCTTCATGTATATGTTAGATACTTCTTGACAAAAATCTACAGGGTACAAAATTTGTGCGAACGTTGAAATATTCCTTTCGTGTCACAAAACATTATGAGTAATCACACATTGCAGAACGAAACGGAGAAGAGTAGAGCTGCTTAATTTGCGTAAGCATTGAGTACTCAAATGATTATAATATTCCTTACATTATCATAGCCGCAAAGAAGGTGATTCTTCTTCATTGGATAGAGATCGCTATATACAGTATCTTTTGGGTGATCGCATACAGAAATATTTAATTGGTTATTTTCTACCACTTTATCATCTGCTAAGTTTATCTAGCGTCTGAATAACATGAAGGTGATAATGCCAGCGAAATGAGTCCTGTATCAAGCGCCGAAAGTTACCCAGCATTTGTTCTTAATGGGTTGAGGGAAACCCTCCGAAAAACCTCAACCAGGTAACTTGTCCTAACCAGGATTTGAACCCCGGCCCACTCCTTACACGGTCAGGCATGCTAACCATTAACCATAGCAGTTGAAGGTATTTTGCTCAGACTAGTGCCGTCATGGATTTTTTCTGTTATAACGTTTAAGAGGAATGAAAAACCAAGTTGAAGTAACAACATGTGTTTCCTTAAGACCTGGAGATTTCTTTTGATTTATCACAATATAATACAGTTACTTTCAAAATAATATTTCCCGGTCCTATGATTTTCAATGGTTCCACCACTGTAGAGTAACGGTTAGCATCCCTGACCGTGAAACGAGCGGGCCCGGATTCAAATCCTGGTTGGGACAAGTTACCTGGTTGAGAATTTTACGGAATGTTTCCTCAACCCACTAAGAGCAAATGCTGGGTAACTTTCGGCACTGGATACTGGACACATTTCGCTGGCACTATCACCTTCATGTCATTCAGACGCTAGATAACCTTAGCAGTTGATAAAGAATCGTAAAGTAACCAATTATTTTTTTCAACTGACTTATGTATTGCAAAGTACATGTTTCTATTTTATTTTAAGAAAGTATGAGTTGTCTGGAGGAATACCTACCGAGCGAGCGGGAGACGGTTTGCAGCGTGTTGCATGACCTTCGTGAAGGTCGCGCGTCGCCCGGTTGACTTAAATTATGTAAGCGAGCGGTATGTATGTATGTATGTGTGCATGTGTATATGTATGTATGTATGTATGCATGTACAGATTTTGTCCTTAATTCAAATAGGCCTAATATTTATGTACAGACGCTATTAAGAGTTGAGGTGTCAATACAGCGTTAATAGACTTATGGTGAAATGCACATAAAATACTCTAATGAGAATCCCCATTAGTGAACAGGTTCCCGAGCCGATGACATGACTGACCTGCTATAGCTCAGCTAAGAAATTATCACTTAATGGACAGGAGTTCGAGCTCCGATAGATTCTGTAAAATACGTGGCTATCAAAGCGGCTGTATGAGAAATAGTCTCCTAGTTTTAGATTTTATTTTAATTTTTAATACACTATTTCTTACACAATTTCAGTAGCATTAAGTATAACAGGATTTTACTACTTTGAACACACTTTTATTTGCAGATGATCAGGTGGTATTAGCCAAAACGGAGGATGATTTACAAAGAGCCGTATTTTCACTGCGTAATGTTGCAAAGAAATATAACCTAACGATGTCCATAAAAAAAAACAAAAATATTGGCATTTCAAGGGAAATGCCCCATCAGAACGAAGATTTTAATAGATAATAAGATACTGGAACAAACCAATTCCTTCAATTACCTGGGTTGTAACCTTTCATTTATAACATCAAGTGATGCAGAGAATAAAATTCTAAAGTTCCAAAAGATGATAGGAACAATTAAACGCACATTACTTAAAAAGGCTAGAGTGGACATGATATTAAAATTTTATAAAACATTAGCTGTACCAATTTTGCTGTGTGGTGCGGAAACGTGGACCCTCGCTAAAAGACAGGAAAGAAGACTAGAAGCCGCTGAGATGCGCATCCTTAGACCTTTAACAGGACACACACTATTAGATCATACTCGAAATGAAGATATCCGTAAACAATTAAACGTTGAATGCATAAGAGACAAAATCAAGAATAATAGATTAAATTGGTTAAGACACGTTGAAGGAATGGACGACGGACGACTACCAATAAGAATGTGGACATACAAACCAGTAGGACGAAGAACACCTGGAAGACCGAGAAAACGATGGAGAGATCAGATAAGTCCTGGAGACGGAACGGGTCATTAGGCCCAAACCTTGAAGTTTATAATGATGATGATGATGATGATGATGATGATTATGATTAAGATTAAGTATAACAGCGTGAAATTCTTATTTTATTATTTTTTTTTTGTTTGTGTTTTCTTTATTTGGAAAGCGCAGCCAGTCCTAAAAGATTATTTGTTTGAAATCTTATCTGTTCTGAAGCTTTTGCAAATCTGATAATTTTAAAACTGATACATGAAGAAAAATGACAGTATAATAATTATTATATACCTAATGAGCATTTAAATTATAAAAACGAATATCACACATTTAGTAAATTACTTAGCCATTACATTAATTTTAAAGTCGTTAGATTGTTAACAAACTCTTATACATTAAAAAAATCAATCGTCAATATATTTGTTTAATTTTAAGGAGAAAATTAAAGGTCAGAGTCATGTGTTAGAAACGATACCATGTCTAAATAGCAAGTAGGAGTGTTTTATTGGGACACGGAATATTTTTCTGCGAGATAAAAACTTTCTTTAAAGAAAATTAGATGTATGAATGTTGCATGTGGAGAAACCGTATTTTCTCAATGGGATTCCCATGTTCCCTATCCATTTTCTAGCCAGTGATGTATGTACGGTGGACCTCAGGTGACATAGTTCCATTAGAGTCGGCAGTCTTATTCCACGAACTTGCAGTAGGAGGTAAAGATCAATGCAACAAGAACATGTCGATTAAAACGTACAACGCAAAACACTTCCCGTATAAGAGCATTAACTTAAAAAAAAAAAAAAAAAAAACACCAAAGGCCGGTTGTATGAAGACAGATGACTGGAGATTAATTTCGAACCAAGTTCAGAAAATGAACTGAGATTACGATTTGGTCGATTAAATACTAATCCGGTTAAAATACTATCTGAATTCTGAATAGTGGACGTTGCTATACAGCAAAACAAATTAATTACAAAATTCGTTTGTCCGTTGGATAATCGATATATATTGCAGAAAATATATGGATATACCGCTATTCCGTAAGCAAATTAATATAGTAATGTAATTATATTTTCAGGTGCATATTTAGGCCTATTACAATAAACTTAATTAATTGTTAATATTCCAGATTAGCATTGAAATTGAATATGGGAAATTGAATATGGAAAAGTCCTGTTATTATTCGGCTGAGAAGTTTTGTCATCTAGTCTGATGTCAAAAAATCTGAAAGTTAAAATTTATAAAACAGTTACATTACCGGTTGCTCTGTATGGTTGTGAAACTTGGACTCTCACTTTGAGAGAGTAACAGAGATTAACGGTGTTTGAGAATAAGGTTCTTAGGAAAATATTTGGGGCTAAGCGGAATGAAGTTACAGGAGAATGGAG
This sequence comes from Periplaneta americana, assembly GCF_040183065.1. Classification (NCBI taxonomy): domain Eukaryota; kingdom Metazoa; phylum Arthropoda; class Insecta; order Blattodea; family Blattidae; genus Periplaneta; species Periplaneta americana. The sequence goes on from NC_091117.1 coordinate 159,338,179, forward strand.
AAAGTTACACAACGCAGAGCTGCACGCATTGTATTCTTCACCTGACATAATTAGGAACATTAAATCCAGACGTTTGATATGGGCAGGGCATGTAGCACGTATGGGCGAATCCAGAAATGCATATATAGTGTTAGTTGGGAGACCGGAGGGAAAAAGACTTTTGGGGAGGCCGAGACGTAGATGGGAGGATAATATTAAAATGGATTTGAGGGAGGTGGGATGTGACGATATACACTGGATTAATCTTGCACAGGATAGGGACTGATGGCGGTTTATGTGAGGGCAGCAATGAACCTGCGGGTTCCTTAAAAGCCATCTGTAAGCAAGTAAGCATTGAAATTGACATTGTAACACGCAAAAGCATAAATATAAAATTGTAACGATAAACAATAACTATCATTTCCAACTGAAAAATCACATGCAACCTACGCTTCGACATACGATTCAAAAAGATATGTTTCATTACAATTCACATGGGAAAATATCCTTGAAAATTCAGCATTAAGACCGTAACAGGCCTTTGAATAGAAGATCAAAATTAAAATCAAAATAATTATGATGATGATGATGTGATGACGACGATAAATCTGAAGAAGCTAATATTACAATCTCATATAAAGAAAATATAAAAACATTTATATCTTAATCCTGAAATTAAATGTGGAAATATATATCAAGTATATAACGTAGGCGCACTTTGCTCTAGGTACGTCCTCTTGCATCCTTCAAAGTAAAGATATTCACTGCCGTCATATCCTATATCATTCATTTAGTGTTCTACCCAACGGCAGGTCTTTCACTGCAAATCCAGTTTTCTCCAGTCTTTCCTATTTTCTGCTTTTCTCTTTGTTTCCTCATACGATCCATATATCTTTATGTCGTCTATCACCTGATATCTTCTTCTACCCCGAACTCTTCTCCCGTTCACCATTCCTTCCATTGCATCCTTCAGAAGGCACTTTATTCTCAGCCAGTGAACCAACCAATTCTTTTTCCTCTTCCTGATCAATTTCAGCATCATTCTTTCTTCACCCACTCTTTCCAACACAGCTTCATTTCTTATTCTGTCTGTCCACTTCACACGTTCCATTCTTCTCCATATCCACATTTCAAATGCTTCTATTCGCTTCTCTTCACTTCGTCGTGGTGTCAATGTTTCTGCCCCATATAAATGCAACACTCCATAGAAAGTACTTCACTAGTCTCTTCCTTAGTTCTTTTTCAAGAAATCCGCAGAAGATGCTCCTTTCCTATTAAAAGCTTCCTTGGCCATTGTTATTCTCCTTTTGACTTCCTGGCAGCAGCTCATGTTACTGATTATAGTACACCCTAAGTATCTGAAGCTGTCCACTTGCTCTATTGCTCATTTAGAATTCGCAAGTTTAGCTTCTCTAATATTATTCCTATGACCATGATCTTCGCCTTATTTGCATTTATCTTCATCCATAGGCCTACTGTTCACAGCTGTCATTTAGCTCCAGTACTATATTCTTTAGTATCATTTCATCTTCTGCGAACAACGCCATATCATCAGCAAATCTTATGCACTTTATTCTTCTTCTTCCTACTATCACTCCTCCCATGTTCTGAAAACAGATATCCTATTTATAGAACGGTTTTTTTAACTCACAAAATATGTTAAGTAATGAAAAAATCATCCGTTAACATATTACTAAAAGACACATTAATTTGTTCACGAGCGCGCCAATGAGATGTATGAAACGTATGAAAATATAGCTTTCATGAACTACAGGGCGGTGACGTGAACAACTGATCAGCATTATATTTGCCCGGTAGTAAATATATCATCCAGGAACAATTCTGGAAGTTAAGACGTGATGAAAAATCCCTCTTCCATCGACCTGGGCTTGAACCCGGCCTCTTAAACCCACAGTCGTGTCTGACTATTGACAAAGCAAACTCATATTCCAGTTAATACTACGAAGGAAAACGCCTTATACCGCTCTATCGCAATTTAAATTCTGAGTGAGGATTTAAAGTAAGAAATCTGCGAGTGGTGTTTGCTTTTAATACATGTTTCGTGATACCTTCTTGGTCAAACAGACTGTAGCAAGCGAGAGTCTTCATCTATGTGTGACCTTATCACAAGGAGGTCGGACTTGTTTGTTTGCTTTCGGTATTGGGTTAAACAAGTTCCTGATAGATTCACAGAGACTCTTCAAGCGGGTGTCTGTGTAATATTTAAACTAGTCGAAGAGCGTGTATAGGGCCCCCGTTGAAGAATACCGCAACATTTCCAATACAACAGAACACATTTATAAAGTTTTTTATTACAACACCGGCTTTTTAAACTAACAGAGATGCGATGATATATTATTATAACATAAAACGATTAACTTTATTAGTTTATTTATCGATTTAAAAGCATCACAAAATAAGAGTTATGTGTACCGGCAAGGAAAATAAAAACAATTCTGTATCTCTGTGTTCAGGACTTGTTTTTATGCACATTACATAAAAAATACTTCATATCGTCGGTTTACAAGCAAAACACATCAAGTCAAAATTATTACTTCTGAGAAAAAGTCGGTTTTCTTCTGACTAAACTGAATCCTCAAAATATTATTATTTTTAGTAAGTTGTTTCTGTTTAAGTATATATTTCATTTTTAAAATTCTACGTATAAACACATACATTTAGGCCTATACGCCTTTTTCACAGAAGTAGGGTAAGGTTGCCTATATCGCACCACTTTAGGATTTATTATTTTTATTGAACAATACAGTTTTTATTTTCTGCATTCCTTTTTCAGAGATACATTCCCTTTGATGTAAAAAAGAATCCTTGAATCTGATTCAATATTTTTTAATTAAAATGACATTTTCGAAACACATGTCAATGGTGCCATTTAGGCAACTAGTTTCCTAAATAGCACCTGCAGTTTCTTAAATCGCACCTCTTTATCTGCAGGGAACAGGATGAAGGAAAGCTTTTAATATTGAAAATATTGAAGAGTATTTGAATGAATAATGTAATAAATGCAAATTACAAGTTTTTTTAAATTAATGAAAGATAGTAACGCATCTTCAAATGAAATTGAAAAAATAGAGCGTAAATTACGTAACATTTAAACTTTCTCAATGTGTTTTTTATTGTTATACATTTGCCATGTGCTTCACCAGGCAGTTCAGACTGTAAACTGCGTCACCTTTTCTCCACGATTATCTCGAAGCCACATAAGAGCTGCTTCATGATATAGCTGTCTGAAATGATTTGAAGATAGAAACATCTAAAGGCTGGGACTATGAGTATTATGACGAGGAAGCTGAAACAGGAGCATACCATTATCCCGAGATAATATAGCTTCTAAATTTTTGGAATGGGTCGTATAGGTGGACATACAGAAGCAGCACTTTTTCTATGGCAGGTTTGAGTGGCAAATAAAATGTTTGAGCTATTCGAAAAAAAGTTCACTGTTGATGTAACCTGACTCAGAGGAAACAAATAACGATCCTGGAGGAGCACCAGCTGATAATGAAGGACGCACTGTTTGACGTTTAAAAATTATCACAGGTGGCACAAAATACCTAGTGCGCTTGTGCAACACACACTTGTTGTATTAAGGCCCTTTTCACCACTTGACATTGTACTCACCTGATGAATTCCTAGTTCGGTTTAAATTTTTGGGGCCTTCTTTTGTACGGTTAGAATTGCTACAGTTGCTCATATCGCACCGGTGCGAATTAGGCACCTACAAAGTGGTGCGAATTGAGAAACTACGCCATAAGTTATTATTTCCTTCATTCTAGCCTATAATCACCATATGTTCGAAAATCCTACTAAGTTAAATGCTCTTTAATACCTCTTTAAACGAATACCATCTTAAGATTATGGATTCCTTTACATACAAATCCGTTATTTAGTTACAAAATGTTAGCTTAATATACATCCACATGAGCGATTATATTAGATACACCATCACGACGCTGCTGACACAAAGAAGTGGCAGAAATCAAGTGATATGGTGGAAGTTCATATGGTAGATTGTAACAATACCACTAGACGCCAAACTACTATAGTCCACACCTGTGGAGTAACGGTTAGCACGTTTAGCCTCGAAACCAGGTGACCCGGGTTCGATTCCCGGTCGGGGCAAGTTACCTTGTTAAGGTTTTTTCCGGGGTTTTCCCTCAACCCAATTTGAGCAAATACTGGGTAACTTTCGGTGCTGGACCCCGGAATCATTTCACCGCCATTATCACCATCTCATTCAGACGCTAAATAACCTAAGCTCTTGATAAAGCGTCGTAAAATAATGTACTAAAATAAAAAAACACTACTATAGTAATTTGTTTTAAACTAGCAGTGGTGCGATTTAGGAAGCGGTGCGATTTATGCTACTCTACCCTATTATTTTCGTCTTAATGAGTGGACATCTATGCGGGTTACATCAGCTTCTTGTCTATGCGGATGACGTGAATATGTTAGGAGAAAATCCACAAACGGTTAGGGAAAACACGGAAATTTTACTTGCAGCAAGTAAAGCGATCGGTTTGGAAGTAAATCCCGAAAAGACAAAGTATATGATTATGTCTCGTGACCAGAATATTGTACGAAATGGCAATATAAAAATTGGAGATTTATCCTTCGAAGGGGTGGAAAAATTCAAATATCTTGGAGCAAAAGTAACAAATATAAATTACACTCGGGAGGAAATTAAACGCAGAATAAATATGGGAAATGCGTGTTATTATTCGGTTCAGAAGCTTTTGTCATCTAGTCTGCTGTCAAAAAATCTGAAAGTTAGCATTTATAAAACAGTTATATTACCGGTTGTTCTGTATGGTTGTGAAACTTGGACTCTCACTCTGAGAGAGGAGCATAGGTTAAGGGTGTTTGAGAATAAGGTGCTTAGGAAAATATTTGGGGCTAAGAGGGATGAAGTTACAGGAGAATGGAGAAAGTTACACAACGCAGAACTGCACGCATTGTATTCTTCACCTGACATAATTAGGAACATTAAATCCAGACGTTTGCGATGGGCAGGGCATGTAGCACGTATGGGCGAATCCACGAATGTATATAGAGTGTTAGTTGGGAGACCGGAGGGAAAAAGATCGTTGGGGAGGCCGAGACGTAGATGGGAGGATAATATTAAAATGGATTTGGGTGAGGTGGAATATGATGATAGGGACTGGATTAATCTTGCACAGGATATGGACCGATGGCGGGCTTATGTGAGGGCGGCAATGAACCTCCGGGTTCCTTAAAAGCCATTTGTAAGTAAGTAAGCATGTGTGGACATCTATGACGCAGTGCATGAGGGTAGGCCACTACAGGGAATCCAAGAGGTGGAACTTCAACTGAGAGGATTCGATCCGACATCGGGATGGGAATCCAGTGTGGCTTAGTGGATAGAGCGTCAGCACGTAGAGCTGAAAACCTGGGTTCAAATCGCGGTGCCGGAGAGAATGTTTCTCTGTTCCACTCATCTTTCATCATTTAATGTGTTTTGCTTGTAAACGACGAACTAGTAACCAAATAAAGCATTCGTGCTGTTATACTTTTTTGTTTTGGTGCGCCTGCTGATATAAAAATGGTGTAGTAATATAACAAATATTGTTCATTATTTATTAGACAAGTCTTAAAATTACTGTCATAGAATGAGCATCAATTTTATAGACATACAAACTTCAGTAACGGTCTTGTAATTTGAGTTGTATGTCATTTTAAACCATGAGGTTTATTTTAAGTGCAAGGAGATCAAGAAAATGAGGTAATGGAGTAATTATGAAATGAGAATTTCAAGGAAAATACAAGTATTTGGGGTATACCTACACCAAAGGCGTTTTGTACGAAACAAACTTCGTCACGAAGGAAGAAGTCTTCAATTGATTAAGCTACGGCCGGAAGTAAGTGGGAGTTCATGATGGCATACGTGCACAAATCTTCATTCTCAATGTAGGTACAGGAAAAATGCTGCACGACTACAAGAAAAATAATCCAACAAGAAGACTTTAAAATGTGTGGTATTCCCCCTGGAGAGTCTACTACTTCACGGAAATGCTACACTTTAAAGCGGCTTTCTCAGAAGCACAGCTAGAATTACTTTCCACCTACAACCTTATACGATATTCAACCCCTGTTCAAGGGGCGTAGAAGTCACAGCTGCCCTTTCTCTCTGACTCTGCTGACCCCTTTATTCTCGTAAATGGTTGCAGTGCAAGACAAATGATCACAAGACCACATGAGCAGGGAAGAGAGAATTTCTGTGTAATTTTCAGAGACAGGGAAACACTTGCATCCACGTTTTGGAGGTAAACCTGTAGCCAAAACGTATAGGTGTACTCCTAACTTGCTAAACACTATTTGTACTACGAGTACAAGGTGTGCTTAGTAAGTGGAGACGAGCAAGATATTGAATAAATCGTGCATTAACTACGACTCATTCCAAGCCTTCAGAAAGAAAACAGTCTCTTTTAAGTTTGTTAGTGAGATTGATTCTTAGTGAAGACATATAATGTGGAAAAAAGAGTTGTTTTCAATGAACCAAATGTATCATTTATACATTTGAATCAAGAAATTCTCTCACATGATACGAAGACAGGAATTCGGAATGAAATAAATGCGGGAGAAAATTGTGTCATTACTAGGGCCCGCAAAAAAGGCAGGCAAAAAAGGCAATAAAACGTAAAAAAGGCACAATAAATTTTGAAAAAAGCATTATGAATTTTAAAAAGACATAATATATTTTAGCAATAAATTAAAATTATATCATAACTCATTTTTTACTTCGTAGGTGACACATGTTGACTTATAAAATACTTTTTATCGTGATTAACTGTTTTTTCATAAGCCTTACATAACAAAACTGTTCCATCCTCTGAAAACACATGGGCACTAAATTCACTAACATAACCATGAAGTTTATTTTTCAATGATTTACTGAAATTAGGCATTCTAGCTAACCGATCTTATACCTTCTGCCATCCGAAAATAACTGACTGTTCCTCACTCAAATTTCTTTCTCCTACAATAATAAACACCTGTATCACAAAATTTTAACAGTAAGATTTGAAAATATGAAAGCAAACAATTGCAAATGCTACGTGACAACTTCTATGAGAACGGGGTTAATATTTAAAATTATAAAGCTGATTGTTGGTATCGTGAAAACATGGCATTGTATTAATTTGTAATTGTGGATTATCGATCATTATTCATATTACACCAATCCAATAGCATTAAAGTACGATTATTAGCAGATTAAGCACAGAAATAAATTACTTTTATTTGCTACTGCTAGTAAAGTGAGTCATTGTTTCATATATTTAGAAAATTAGAAAATTGCAAATAAACAAGAAATATTCCTTCAAAATGACAAAAAAGGCATTTATTATAGAATTAGAAAGACACACCTTAAAAAGGCAAACTAGGCAAAATAAAAATTGGTCCTATCACTTTGATTTACCCCAAATCACATTTACATGTATGAAAATAATGATTTACTTCCACTCAGTAAAAATGGCATTTTTCCAAACATTCGGGCTCTAGTCATTACACAAGAAAGCAGCGAATTCTGAAATACATGTCAATTACGTACTGAATCCGTTGTTCAGTGGATCGACAGAAAAAAAACATACGATAATCATATAACACAATACAACCGATAAAACTTCGAATTTATCACTGACCTACGTTACGAAGATATTCGATAACCGTGTGATTAGCGGAGGATTGTAGTCGGCCTATTTTCAGATATAAATGAAAGGCCTATTTATAATAATTGACAAAACTTATATATGGCGCATAAGAAATATCGTATGCTAAATTTATTTACTCGTAAGGCTTACTACGTGGAAATATTCACGTTAAAACTTTCGAAACGTCTCTAGATAATAACCTTGTAGTTTTGTTTCAACTATTTTTACTGGTTACAGAATTTATGTCCAAGAAGTGGTCTTCATTTCGAGAACATATCGTGTCTTAAAGTTATGTTACGATTTCTATGTCTTAGAAATCTACCAGAAATTTATCGTTCAACGGAACACCACTCTATAACATCGAATGTATTGCGAGTCGAGAAATCTAAGATACATTCTGTTTATAGGGTATGAACGCTGTAAGCTATTAGATTTCATTTATAGTGATGTGACGACACATTTCAATAAACAAAAGGGTCTAATGTTTTCTTTTAGTGATAATTATTTACCCATAAAAATAATTTTTGTAAGTTTTATGCAACAGACAGGCAGCATGAAGCAATTCATAACTGCGTAGTTATGTGACATGCAATCATAATATAACAGATATTAATGTAAACAGCGAATATTTTGCTCACAAGCTTTATAATACTGTATGCACTTGATTTATGAATAGGCGAGAGATGTCATGAGAACAGCGCTTCAACTACTATAAAAAAACGCTTACCTCAGCGTCGGGTTCCTCCACATTCAACGCTATTGCTGTTGCCAAAAGATTTAGATAAAAAATGGAGTCAATCACCTGGCCAGTGAGTACTATCCATGTTTCAAACATTATACCAAAACTTTATTGCACTACATTAAATAAAGTACAAGGTAGAAGAAATAATAATCTTAATTGAGTGAACTGTGTTGAACTATCTGCATTAGTTTGGTAGCCTATTTTATTTACCTGAATATAAAAATGAAAAATATTCTTTATACAGAGTGATTCACGAGGATTTACCGTCACTTACAGAACGTATTTCCGAAGACATTCTGAGCAAAAAAATGTCATGCAAACATGTGTTCTAATCTCAATATTTTGAGAGTTACATTAATTAGAGTTGTTTGTAAAATACCATTATTTTTTAGTTTTAAAGGTAAAAGAATATTACAGGAAAAGAATTAACTGTTCAGGAGTATCATGTCTAATTATCTAGTATTCTGAAGCTAAAAAGGTGTTGTGAATTTCATAGTTGCTTCGTATAGAATTTTGTTTTTTATTTTTAACTACAAAATTACATTTTTCTTACGCATTTATCACGCAGTTGTTACAAACCACGCCACACAAGAAAATTCTTCAAGACTGCACATTAGGATACATAATTAATCTGTAAAGACTCAAGTTCCTGAAGTCGTATGATTTGTGCTAAAGTTTTTTGTGGACATTCTTCAGAATTGTGTGTACCATTCTTGCTTCTGTTCCTCTTATTCTATTACATTACTGATATTAATAGAATTAATATTAATTAAACTTCGTTTTTACTGCAAAGTATCATCATTCGAAAGAGATTTAAAAAGTGTCCCTTCTGACAGTGAAATATTCTTCACAAACAGAGATATAGAAAAGAATATAATTTTGTTATATGAAATGAACGTTTACGAATACGTCTAACAATAGGAAGAAAACAGAAATAGAAGAATAAAATGTGATTTTTCTGACGTAAGACCAACAGGTAAGAATACATCTAACATTATACACACAGAAATATCAGAATAAAATGTGATTTTCTTATATAAAATCAACAAGTAAGATTACGTATACAGAAAGATGAGAATAAACTTAAATTTTCTTAAATAAAATGAACATGTAAGAATATATCTAATAATAGATGAATGGGAGAATAAAATAAAATAATTTTTGTATATAACATCAACAAGTAAGAACATGTCGAATAATAAACAGAAATAAGATAATGATGTTTGATTTTTATGTAAAATCGACGTGTAAGAATACATGTAACAAGAGAGAGGCAGAAACATAAGAATAAAAGGATATTTTATTGCATAAAATAACTTGTAAGAATACATCTAACAGTTGACAGAAATAGGAGATTAAAAAGTGAATTTCTTATATAAAATCAACGAGAAAGAATACGTCTAAGAAGGGGCAGAATATTACTGTAAACCGGCAGAATAGTAGCGTAAACTAAATACACTGGTGGGCGATAAATTTGTAACACTTCAATTTTACTTTGTAAATATATTTAATAGGTCATCAATATTTTTAAATAGTGATTAATAAGATTATAATCTTACTATACATAAAAAGAAAATGAACATGACTTCATAACACCAACACCAATGTTATTGTTAGTAATTTTTGGTGGTATGAAGTCATAATCATTTTCGTTTTCAGTTATATTACGTTTATAATCGTATAATTAAATCACTCACCATTTAAAACATATTGGTGACATATTAAATACAAAGTAAAATTCAAGTGTCCCAAATTTTTGTCCACCAGTGTACCTACGCTAGGGTTTGAGTTTAGTAGTTCCTGTTACATAGGCTGCCTATAGAAAACCTGGGTCCGATCCACTGCAGTGAACGAAGATTTATTTCTCACTTATAGGGACTGGGTTTGTCCCTTGTATTATATTTATTCATAGTTCCCTTACATGGTAATCTTGCGGCTTTTATTCACATAATCGCAGTGTAATTATTTACATAAATTATATATATATATATATATATATATATATATATATATATAAAATGGTCATTCATAATTGAAGGGTTCAGAGCCATAGTGGGCCAAGCGCCATATAGTATTAAAAACGAAGAAAACAAGGACTAAAATTAAGTGGTTACCATAATTTAATGAAAACATATAGCAAGTAATATAAAGTATGAACATTAAAACTAAATGACATGTCAATCTTTATTAAACTATGGTATTTAGTTAACATTAAACCTTGCTTTCTCCGTTTTTTAATAAATGGCGCTTGGCCCACTATAGCCCTGAACCCTTCAATTCTTACAACAGTGAAAATGTAATGGTCCAACGTAGATGGTAATGATGCTGTCGATGATCATGATCGTTATGATATTTTAAAGTAATTTATTGAGGGTAAATCAACTGTTCGATTATCCAGTGAAATTGGAAATAAATAACGGTGTTTTGGCGAGATGAGTACAAGGATTCGCCGTAACCTTATCTGGCAGTCTCATTACAGTTGGGAAAGCATGGTATTAATCTCATCCAAGGAGAGGAGAGGGGCACTGCCCTCGCAAGTAGGCCGCTTGGGTGGGCCCAATACCTGGATTGGAATGGTGTGCATGTCCTAAGGCTCGCCGCGCTACAGATTCTTCTGCGGGCCATCCCCGAACTTCTCTACAGCCTACAGAATCCCTTTCCGCGTAGACATCACCGCGGTCCTTCAACTCCAGGTCCCACGAGTTACCATGGGCCATGAGAGAGCCCATTATACATAGCACTACCACCAGCAACTAATGACCACATACCACGGGGTTCAAGTTCGGTTGCGGCCCGAACCATTCTACATCTGAGCAAGCTTAAAATATGGGAAAGGAACGCAGATTTCATGAAAGAGGGGAAGTATAATTATGATGGCGAAATGGGTCCAAGATCCAACGCCGAAAGTTACCGAGCAATTCTGCTTCAATTGGTTGGCCACCACGTTATCAGTCAAAGTGGGAATCAAACCCACGCCTGATGGCAGTCTCGGAGTACGTGTTCCGCTGGCTAAACCCTCGACTATGCTGATCTCCTTTACAGTACTTTTTTGTTTTATATCAATTTCTTTTTTGCAAATTTTATATTTTACGACGATGCTATACATTTAAATGTCTTTCACCAGGTAACTACATATACATAAAGGATGTTTCCGGGATAGTGTTACAAACTTTCAGGGATGATGGGGAAGGGCACATGTATCAATTTGAAATAAGGGACCCTGGACCGGAAATGACTGAGTCGAAAGTTACAAGCAAAAATAGTTGTGTGGAAATGAAATAATTTTATTTCTCTGTACACCTTATTTATGTGTATTCATCTGATGTTTTTTACGTTGTCTACTTACAGTATTCCATTCAGTGCGCTGTCTGAGGGGTGGGGACAGGAAACTTCACTAAAGCAATGCAGATAGCGTAATGTGTAACGGACATGGTCGGTCCGGATATGCACGTCTGTAGAGGGGCGTATTTTGCGGGCTACCGGGGCTACCGGCGGTAGCCCAAGGAAATTACAAAAGAAAAAGTTTATAATATAACATAATGTAATAATTTTGTATTATTAGTTTTACCATAGTAATTAAAATTAAAGTAATTGTTAGATATATTTTGTGTAATAATAGGGTCAGCGGTAGCCCAAACCCTTTAACCAGTATACGCCACATAATGTGTACAAGTTGCAATGTCCAGTCGATCAGTCCTAGTGAAATGGAGGAGTACACGAGAGCGGAACATGCAAAACTGATTTTCGAATACGGATGAGCCAATGGGAACAGTAGACAAGCTCACAGATTGTATCGGGCCAGGTACAGGCCAGTTACTTTATGGTGACAGCTCTGGCCTGGCGACGCAGTGGTTTGGGCGAGTTCACTGTTTGTTCGAAGGGGTGTTCATTTTAGTCTTCCCCTGGCTGCGTTACCGGTCACATCTCGGGAGCGTTAGTGTGGGCGTACAGTCGCGCTAAGGACTTACTACACCACCACTGTCTTGTATATTAGTGTGTTTGTTACGTACATTTCATTTAGTTACTTAAATAGTTGTAGTTCTTCTGTTTTGTATTGTTTAGTATGTAGTATTTATTGTCTAGATTCACTGCTAATTTCTGTTTGTAAAAATGCTGCTTGTTAGAAGCAAACTGAAAGGTCGGGTATTACATTCGCAGTCGCGAGAAGTCGTGAGCAAGGTGTGGCGCTTTATGAAGATAGCGTCGGAAGAAGAAACGTAACAAATGTTGGAAAACTTGCAGCAGAGTTTACCGCTGTGTCTGAGAGCTGTGTTAGCCAAATAATAAGGGAGAGTAAAGACATTAATAATCGGCGCCAAAATCAACTGTCATAAGACGAACCAAAGCACGAGTTCTATATTTGACAGAAATAGCGGCCCACACTTAAAAAAATATATATTATTGAAATTGAAAGACTATCGGCTTTCAGGGAGGTATCCCGACTTTAAGGAAAGGTACAAATTAAGGTACAAAATAATCGCCAAATTGTGATGGAGCATCACAGCATTAGGGCCAAAAGTTTGCAGCATTTGAGGAAAATAAAGAAATACAGAGAAGAAGGCCGCTCCATCTTTTACATGGATGATGATGATGATGATGATGATGATAATGATGATGATGATGATGATGATGGGAAAGGTAACAGTGAAGCACTGATGAACATTACCGGTATTTCCGCATGAGTATATTTCATTGTTAATTAGTGATTAACTGTTAAATATAATGATTCGATTGCTGCTCATTGTATTTCCACATTAGTTTACATCTTTAGTGTTTATTATTGTTCCGAACTCCTACTCATTGTATTTCTATTAGTTTACTACTTTAGTGTTTATTACTGACTATTGTTCCGAGCTGCTGCTCATTGTATTTCCATGTTAGTTTTTTTCTTCAGTGATTATTATTATTCCGAACTCCTGCTCATTGTATATCTATTAATTTACTACTTTAGTGTTTATCAGTGACTATTGTTCCGAACTGCTGCTCATTGTATTTCCATGTTAGTTTATTTCTTTAGTGATTATTATTGTTCCGAACTGCTTCTCATTGTATTTCCATATTAGTTTACTTCTTTAGTGATTATTATTGTTCCGAACTGCTGCTCATTGTATTTCCATATTAGTTTACTTCTTTAGTGTTTATTAGTGACTATTGTTCCGGAGTATGAAGTGAACACAGTGACAGGAGCTCAAAATTATGCAGACGCCGCAATGTGCGGAGAGCAACGTGAGACTTCATTTCTAATATGACTGTATTTCCCTCCCTCCATTCGCTCCGTCTCGGGTTGGTCTCCCTCCCACAGCCGAACCTTCTCCTCTCTCGCGTCGACGAGCTGTCACCATAAAGTAACTGGGCTGTACCCACCTAGGAGACATCCGGCCCATACCATCTTTCCAGGACTGTTCCAAAAGTTAAGGGAAGGAGGGCACGTGGTGCGAAATTACAATTCCATTTCCACACAACTATTTTTGCTTATAACTTTCGGCTCAGTCATTTCCGGACCATGGTTCCTTATCTCAAATTGATACATGTGCCCTTCTTCATCATCCCTGAAAGTTTGTAACACCAGCCCGAAAACACCCTGTATATGTGTATACATACACACACACACACGAGTATATAAAATTGTTGATACCGTCATTTCCCATAACTATGGTCCTGGAACACAACTATGGTCCATTCAAATTTTGTACTCCATAACGTAGTACATCGTTTATTTGCATTTTTGCTGTACTGTAGTTTGAAGTCAAGTCACTGCAGCTGTCTACGAACGGTCTATGTTACTTCTACAACGTCCCTTGAATAGTTGTATCGTGCACCATAGTTATGTTCCAGAACCATAGTTCCAACCTATATTAAGTTCTATTTTCATATTGTCAGTTACACGTTTGTACAAGACACCCTATGATATCTGCTCTATAATAATATTATCTGATAGAAGGGTTGAAGTTGCTTTTATGTTTTCGTATCACCCCTATTAGTTTGATGCTGATAATTTTATCTCGCATAAAAGACTAACTGTCAGTCGGTGACACAGCAAAACTTTTATTCCATTATCTCTAATATGTTGCGCGCTACCGGTGGGGTAAATGCTTTCATTCTGGGATTGCAATGAGGGTTAGAGAGGATTGTCAGACCAACACAAAATGGATTAAAGGATTCGGCGTGTATATGGAGAGTCTTGTTTTATCAAGATCAGCTGTAATTTCGATAAGAGTCTTCTCTTTGGAATTACAAACATTGTGCACCTAGCATCCACCTTTAACTACCAGTAGGAAGCAAGCTATGATACCTGCAGCCCATATTCAACAAGAAACCTTCGGAGTAGTGGCTATTAGATCTGAATATGCTTAACATATATTGAGTTCATGCATTATAAAGGAAATGCAAGGAGATTTCAGTTCCGAACATTCTATCATTAGTGAATAATTTAATTTTCATTACTGAACACATTAAGAATTCGCTCTCTATGTATTAGTTGTTTCAATATTTTCTTATTTCTTTTATCCGACTTTAATTTTGTTATTTACCAGCTAGTGCTTTATAGAAATTATATTGAAAGGTCAAATATCAAACAATAATATAAAAAAAATGAACTCTATGTGAGTGTGTTAAACTAACGTTTGATTTTCAAAGGCATACAAATTGTTTCTGAACTTTACTTTGGGAATAAAGCGGAGGAAAACAGAAGGGTCTGGACCCCAGACATTTTTATGTAGGCCTGTATGTGCTAGGTTTCTAACTGCATTGGCAAAATGGTTCGCGTCACATACCACTCGTTATCCCGAAAGTTTGGAGAGTATCAAAAGATCACTCCTTTGATTGTTATTTATTTTGTGCTTAGCAAGCATTAATAAATCGAGCCGTTCAGAGCAGAAGTGGTGTAAGTCAAAAATGGGTAATGGGGGTTAAAGTAAACAGTCTGTAAAATACAGCGCAAAGTAGCAATTAATATTCAATTTATTTAAACTATTAGTAGTCAGTGGATAACACGAAGGACATATTAATTGCTTCTTTGCGCTATATTTTACAGAATTTTTACTTTAAACCTCATTATCCAATTTTGACTTATACCATTTCTGCTCTGAACGGCTCAAGTAGTGTTATAAGACAATAACGCTGAATTTTCTTCTGAAAATTTTTGCAACTTAAGAAATTTTGCTAATAAGAAACTAAAACAATATCATTATTTTGGGCAATAAGAACGTCTGTGAGGTACTTGTTTCTGATAATTGAGGGGTTTGGGGGAAAAACCAGGCAGCTCCAATTTAGTACTTTTCGAGATAATTAAGAAAAACTCTTTTAAAAATTAATAATGCTTCCTCTAATGTTCAAATTAACACATAAAATGGTAATTGGCATA
Source organism: Periplaneta americana (assembly GCF_040183065.1). NCBI lineage: Eukaryota > Metazoa > Arthropoda > Insecta > Blattodea > Blattidae > Periplaneta > Periplaneta americana. The sequence continues at coordinate 159,353,948 of NC_091117.1, forward strand.
AGTAAATGATTGTTTAAGAAACAGATGATTTTAAAATTATTTTTTAGGATTACAGAAATTTTGAATTTGTTGGAGCCACCTTGTTATTCCACAAAATACAGATACTTTCAATTTTTATTGTATTTTGAAACATTACTTTTAAGTAACTTTAATTTTTAAAAGTTGATAGCATACGTAGGTGTTGTTTGAAAATGTGAATATATTTTCGTTCTCAATTATCATTAATCAAATTCAGAAGTCCCAGTTTGACGTATATTTGAGTCGAAAGTAAACTCTCATGAAATGATATATCAGCTGGTGGCACATACTGACATGCCAACTTCATAGCATCTTTATACTTGGCTGCTTTCATCTAGAGATGTTCTGGATATATTTTTTGGTATATGAGGGAAGAAGAGCCATCCTTGTACATATTAGGAAAGTCAAGAAATAAAGTTGCATTCAATGATTCACTACACCGAACAACCTGCTTATGTCGCATGTTATACTGAAATAGTCTGTAAGGAGAAATCATGACTTTGATATTTCTAGTGCTATTTAGTAGTTTCTTGTAGCGGCTTTGCTAACACTCACTGAAATTCTTCAGCATATATTCACTTACTGGAATGACTTCAAACTTTTTGGAGCTGTCTCTGACAACTTTATACCAGTCCTGGGGAACATATTATATTCAACAAACTGTGATTCAACAAGTCCAAATGAGCGATCACAGGGGAGAAAACTGTGACTCGGCTCTGAAAACATGTGTGTGATGGTCTGCTGCCTTGCTGCACCAATGTGAATAAATATTGCACAATAGTATGGTTTTCATTTTGTGCTGCACAGTTGTCTGAAAACATGAAAATATGCTTTACAGATTTCTTGCAAACTCTAGCAAAGAAATGATCAAGAAAACTAATGACCTCATTGGGACTCTTTTTTACCCGTACTTTCATCATACATGTAGAAGTAACTTTTATGAGTGCTGCTTACATGTATGCAAAAGCTGTAAAGTCATAGCTGATGATATGGTAGGAAGATCCATATTCTGCTGAAAATCAAAGCAGATGGTTTCTACAGTTTCATCTGTCTTAGACAACGATGACTTCTCTTTCAGCTGTAAAGAGAAGAGGTCAGCTTTCCTAAGATGTAGGTCTTTTTGAATTATAAGGGCTCTTTTTTCTTCTTCAGTTTGACATTCTAACATCTTCTTTTCTAAGATATAACACTTTTGGCAAGTGTCACTACGTGGCTTACGAAAGGATACATTACTAAAGTTTGTAGTGAAGAATCTATAGTAGAAGTCACAGCTCACTTTATACTTTATCTCCAGCAAATGCAGTTTTACACACTATCACTTCAAATGAACGTTGGCAAAACTAAAATAAATAAATTAATTAATTAAATTAACGAATGAATGAATGAATGAACGAATGAATGAACAAACGAAGGAATGAACGAACGAACGAACGAACGAACGAACGAACGAACGAATGAATGAATTAATTAATTAATTAATTAATGAAGTATGACAATATCATTCCATGTAGGCATTATGTTTTACTTTTTAATTAGCATTTTGAATTATATTGTATAATTTAACCTGTTTGCATTTAATTATTTTGCTTACCTTATATAAATATGTGTGCACACGAGGAATGCCACTTTTAACACGGCGTCGTTGGACAACACGAACAGTTATCAGGCCACCCAAATATGCATCTTGCGTTTCTTTTGTATTCATGTCATCAAATGATTTCAGCATGTCCTTTTGCATTTGGTTACCAGTTAGTTACTGTTAACACTGGCGCTTGCATGTAAGTCGGATCAGTAGCAAATGCTTGCCTTCCCCGTTCGCGTATGATTTACCTGCATTTCTAGTTCCTTTCTTGTATTTGATAGCCAGCAACCGTTTTGGATTACGTTTTCTTTTCTTTTTCAATGAATCTGTGCTGGAAGTTTCATCACTAGACACACTTTCATTTGGATTATATCCACTCTCAGAAGAGAAAAATCACTCTCACTAGTCTCCATGTTGACTACTAATGTGCTATAATATAATACTGACAACAATGGATTAATATTAACTTTCTTCTTTGTCTTTTAAGCTGTAATAATAATGCTGTTTACTTTTGACAATAATGTAAGATTTTGGTGAAACAACAAGGTGGCTCCTGGAGCTGCCTGCTTTTACCGCCAAACAGTAAGCATGTACAGAAAGAGGCAGGTGCAAAATGCATTAGAACTGTGAATGTAATTCTTGGAACTACCTTGGTCTTCGACCAAACGATAGAGCGTATTTTTGTCTTCCTCCCTACATAAACAGCTCAAAAATGAAAAAAATTGGAGCTGCCTGGTTTTTTCCCCCAAACCCCTCAATTGTCTTCACAGCCTGGGTATCGAAAATCTGAATAACAATGATCTTTTAGGCCATTATAAGAGTGTCACAACAAAAACGCCGGATTTGATAATGTGAATAAATGTAAAAAAAATAGATAACAGAACAGATAGCAGTGCCGCCAACCCAACAATAACAAGATATTGTTGGGACATTGCGCCATTGTTTTGTTGTTGGTTTGGCGGCGCTGTTATCTATTCTGTTATCTCATGGGTTTCCAAACGCCAATAGACCCAGGAGATATTGCACGTCAAGCATGCTCTGCTAAGGTCAATAACTTTCCATATAAAATAGGACAAAAGAGCTTAAAGAATATGCGCTGCTGGTTGCTTCGCCAGGGGTTACCTCGTACGAGTTACAATTGGACATCTATGTGTCATCTGTTTTTGTTATATTTATTCACATTATTAAATGCTGCGTTCTTGTTGGAACACTCTTTAGTACAACTGTATATAACTCAAACATATCCATTATTTCGGTATATTGTTATTTAGTTTTTTTTCATTTCATTTCATTTATTATATTCCATAGATCTTACATGAGCAATGAAGCTTTAAGATGTGGAACAAAATAGAAAAATTTTACAATATTACAATTACAATTTTTACAAATTTTTACAATTTTTACAACATTTTACAAATTTTATAGTTTTACAATTTTGTAATTTTCTACAATTTTTAACAATATTTTGGCGAGCTGTAGTGAGATGATGTGAGGCCCGAGGATTCGCCAAAATATTACCCGGCATTTGCCTTATGGTTGGGGAAAACCTCGGTAAAAACCCAACCAGGTAGGTAAAATTAAAAGTGTAAGTATAAGCAAGGAATCTGGGCCTTACCTGACGATGCCAAGATGCAGCAGTATAGCAGAGCTATATTTTAGAAAATATTCGGAATTAGACTTTTCGAAGTGTTCTTCATCCGCGAGTATCTGTAAAGAATTATAAATATTCAGAATGACTATATGACCGATAAATTATCGTTAAATTCTATCACATTAATTAATTAATTACTTTTATTGCATAATTTAATCTCAAATTCACTATGCTTAATTGCAGGGTATATTGGAACATCTTCCAACAGAAACAGAGATAAAACAACCCTGCCTTTACATGGAACTGCCACTCTTTTTGCAGATGACACTAGTGTATTTTATATTACTGACTCCATTGAAGAAATGTTTGAAAAGTTTGAGACAGACATTATTACTCTTGAAAACTGGTTACATGCAAATAGGCTTTCTTTGAATTTGAAAAAAACTGTGTATATTATTTTCACTAAACCTTCATTTTATTATATTATTCCAAAAGAATTAAAGTTTAATGATTCTGTAATACAAAACGTTGCATCAGTTAAATTTTTAGGTTTGATTGTTGATCAACATTTAACATGGGATAAGCATATTTGGCTGTCAGTGAGAAAATTACTCCAATATCTGGTATTTTGAAAAGGCTTAAAAGATCTTTGCCTATATCTTGTCTCTTGAATGTACATACTAGGTTCAAAAAGTTCCCGGAATTTGCTAACATCATAGAAACAACGTACCTTAAACACTATTCTACAGCATTCCCTTCAAAATAGTTGCCTTCCGCAACAACACACTTTTGCCAACGCGTGTAGAGTTCCTGGAAGCAGGCCTGGAAGCCATTTTGTGAAACCCGTCTTAGTGCTCTCGTCGCGTTTGCGATAACCTCTTCAGCATTGAATCTCCGTCCTTTCATATGACTTTTCAGACGGGGAAACAGAAAGTAATCAGGTGGTGAGAGATCAGGAGAGTATGGTGGGTGATCCAAAGCAGTTATGTTGTGCCTGGCAAGAAAATTCTTTACAATAATTGCGCGATGAGCAGGTGCATTGTCATGCATAAGGAACCAGTTGTTTTCTACCCACTTTTCTGGACGTTTCCTTCTCACTGCGTCCCAGAGGCGACGGAGGGTTTCTACGTACAATTCTTTCGTTACAGTACGACCTTCTGGAATCAACTCATGGTGCATGAGACCCTGAGAGTCGAAGAAAACTTCCAACATAACTTTGCTTTAAGTGTGCTTAAATGCGACAGGCTCATGTCAGTAGATTTACTGGCATGTGAAAGAACTCCTGCGGGACAAAATTCCGGCACATCCGGCGATGCTGATATAACCTCTGCAGTTGCGAGCGTCGTTAAATAAAACATAACATTTAAAATAACTTTGCCTTTGGAAGTGTCCCTAGGAAATTTTTGCTTCCGAGGAGATGTTTTCGATTTCCACTCAGATGACTGTCGTTTAGGGACTGGGTCGTACAAGTAGCACCAGTTTCATTTTGTTTAAGAAATCACCATCTTCATCAGCCATACTGATCATGTCCCCAGCAAAACACAGAACTTGATGTTTGTACTTTGCTCTGTGGACATAATTACAAAATGCGACGAACAAACAAAACACTATGATAAACAATTGCCTACAACTCAAAACCAATAATTGCCATTATCAGCAAACTTTAAGGAAATGACATCATGAATGTTACCAACAAAACTAATGTATAATATCCCTTGTTATATATTAATACGAAAAATGGTAGTAAAATTCCGGGAACTTTTTGAACCTAGTAGTATATTATACTTTTATCCATTCTCATTTAATATATATGTCATTTATTTGGGGACATAATAAGAAAACTGCTTTGAGATCTTTACAAATTATTCAAAATAGAGCTTTAAGAAATTTATTGGGTTTTCATTATTTGACTCCAGTTAAATATGTATATCAATTTTCTTTCTTTCTACCAGTTGAATCAATTTTATCAAATTAGGTGCTGCCAGTTTCATGTACAAAGTTATTAATAATTTAATACTAGTAATATTAGGCCTATATTTCAGTTTAATACAGATATAACTATGTAAGCAATTGTATTCAATTAGAATTAGAGTCTGGCTGGGCGGAAGAGAAGACCTACTGGCCTTAGCTCTGCCAGATTAAATAAATAAATTATTAATTATTATATACATACTTATTTAACAAGACAAAAGGACAATATATTTTTTTCTCAGCATAGCTCCGTAACTTATGGAACGAAATAACTTAACCATTTTTCAACAACAACTTTTAACCAACTTTCTTTAGAATATAGAATTTTACCAAATTGCTGGTGTTTTAAGAATTGTTTAAAAATACGTTTTTGGGAAGATTATTTATTTTAATTCTCAGTTGATTTATTTATTTCATGGTTTCAAACTTTTTCTTCTTTCTACACAAAACTTTATGTCATCTTATTACTTGTTCTTATTTTGCTTTCTTTCTTTAATTAATTCTTGTGTTATTGTTTGTTTTCACAGTCTGTAGTTTCATGACTTTTCCAATTACATTGTACAACATATGTATGTGTTCTTGTATAGCCTCTACATATGAGTAATACTCGTTGGGGCATACTCAATAAATTTTAAAAAAATTACAGCCAATGTCATATTTTTAACAACAATTTAGGTAAGCTTTCTGATTATACTGGTACATCATAATGACATCATTTTCAAGTCGTGACAATTCTTTTTTTACTAATATTTCTTTGTAGTATACAAACCTAGCCTGTAAATCTCAACTATCACTAAACGTAAGTCATACTCAGGGTGCGAATTAAGATTTCTAATGGGGGGGGGATAGAATCCTAGATAGAGAATACCACACATAAAATTATTATTATCCTCATTCGATACGGCTCAACGCTTGGTCGCACTGAGTTGCTTGTCTTGCATCCTGATCATAATAATTATCCATGAGCAGGTTTAAGCTAAGATGTGTAATTCTTAAGTTATTTTGATTGTTGTCAGCTTGCCGGTGATGATAATACGAGTACATCAGTATTATTTTCTTTTCTTGCTTTATACTGTACTGTATAAAGTATATTCGTATTAAAACAATTATATTTTGTGAGGGAGGGGGTAGAAGTTATCTCTGGCACGGATATTAATATGAATTTATGAGAGGGGGATAATTTTCCACTAGGGGGAAATCCTCCTATTCCCCCGTTAATTCGCACCCTGGTCACACTACATTAATTTACTATAAAAATTAAAAAAAAACTATAACATGTAAAATTCTGATCCTTGCACTAGGAATAGGAAGGACTAGATACAAATATCTTCGTGGATAATTCACGCGTCAGCTTTACTTAAAACAGTACATTTTAGTTACTATATAAAACGTATAATGAGAAAGTATGTTATGTCTCGTCACAGTGATAATGTCACAATATGTTCTCCTGGTGTAGAGCTATAACAATAATATTACATGAAGCATAACAGCATCCCCTTTAATTTCCAGGGAATACTTTTTTAACATCAATTCAGCCAAGCTGCTCTGTTTATTTTTGTTTTTCTTCGTTTTAGCTGAGTAGGCCTTTTAGCTTGATTAGTTCTTGCACAATAGTCAGTAGAAGCAGAAAACACTTAAGTCTGTTCAATTGAAACAATTATACTGAAATTTGTTGTGCTCTTCAGATCGCCCCAAAAGTAACGACATTTGCTCCCCGCATCCATTAATCTTTCAGCGTTGTTTACCTGGTTTGTTGTCAGACATCACCTGTAGCTCAGCTGTTGGTCAGCTGACAGTTTCTCGGCAGATTATATAAATTTTAGTGTATACAGTCACGAAGCTTGAGTTGATGAGGGTACTAGGAACAACAGACTGTGCAGGTACTATTTCGCATTGTCTGTAATGAGGCGATAGTAACGACCCTAGTGGTTAGCAACTATCTATGGATGCATATTTATTACGTATTGAGCTTCGTGGCTGTATATACTAGATTGTGGATCGACTATAACACATGTCTGCACTTCCGTCATTGCTCCATCTCAAAAAAATCTTTATAATAGGCAAAAAATATCTTATTACAAGCTTCAAAAGAACGTTGTGGTGGAAGGAAGGCTCCTAAGTTCTGATACAATCGGCACCGAGTAGCAGTCCTACATGCTGGCCGCCAGGGAAGTACACCCATACTTTTTTCTGTTAGAGGCTGAATGAGGCCGGGGCAATAGTACAACCCAAAAGATTAGACAAATGTAGAGAATAATGACCCACATAAAACTGAACTGGCAACCTTTCGACATGTACTGCAACTTCTTAGACGCGACTCTACCGCGCGCTCCTTCTTAATACAGATCTAACCGATAATTGAAAATATATTTTTAACTTTAAGAGCTGCTGTTTATAACTTATTTACTTCTAGTTTTCGTGTACAATAGCCTATATTGTAGAATGATTCATGATTATTTAAATACTTTAGGTCCACTCGTATATCTAAAGGCTCAGGTGTCCGATCCAACTGTAGGGATGTTAAGAATATCAATGAATGAATTAATCAATCAATAATCAATAAGTCAGTCAGTCAGTCAGTCAGCCAGCCAGCCAGCCAGCCTATCTGTCTGTCTGTCTGTCTGTCTATCTGTCTGTCTGCCTATCTATCTATTTATTTATTCATTTATATCTGTAACAGGGCGAAGCCCCAACAACAATAGAGAGTACAAATATTTGCTTAGAACATAAAATTGGAGATAACATGAGAAAGGAGATAGGAACAGATACAAATCCAAGATACAAGTGTAAATACAAATGAAAAATAAAAAGAAGACAAATACATACTATGTAAGTAAAATACACAGATATAGATAAAGATGAAAAATACAAAATAAAAAGAATTAAAGTAGATAAATATAGATAGGCCTATCATAATAAAAAGATGTAAAATGTAGCTATAAATGATAAATTACAGAGTAACAAATAGACAGCAATACTATTTAAAATCAACAATCTTCAGTATATTAATAAGAAAAGTAAGAAATGCTGAAATCTAGATCCCATGTTTTACATATTTCATTGAATTCTGAACACATTTTTAATACTAGTGAATTTTTATGTGCTGAAGCGTTTGGTTGTTTTTATAACATAACAACTGACGATTTCTTAAATCTGATGTTCTAGCGTTAAGCTGGATTTGTGATAATATTTCGCTGTTATCCAGTAGACCGTTGAATATTTTATTCAATAGAAGTTACTCAGCAAGTAATCTACAACTGGCAAGAGACATTAAATTGAGTTCAGCAAGTAGATTGTTGTACGAAATTCTGTTATGGAAAGCCAAATAATGATATTTTTTTTAAATAAAAATATCTTGAGAATCGAATCACCTCAGAAGATGGACGGTTTTCGTCATTTTGAGAATGGTCTATTATGGTCTAAAGAATGGATGCTATTAATTTTCCTTATTGTACAACAAATCTACAAAGTTAAACAGGTAACTTAGAGAATAGGCCTACTATAGGCAGCACAAAGAACAAAAATTCTTGGATTTCGCGCCGATGCCTGGCACCTGCGAAGAAGAAAGCAACTGCATAAAACCGTAACATAGAGAGCAGGAGATGGAGAAAGAGAGAGAGAAATGAAAAGGTAAAAAATCCATATCGAAATTTCAAAATATTGGAAGCGAACATTTTTCGTTCCTGCAATATTACTAGAATGATACGTGAATGTGCTATTAAAAGTAATGCTTATTTCTCCGTTTAATTTGGTCTGCAGTTTTAAAAAGCACTTTTAGAAGGCACAGCTGCAACGGATCTGAGTGGAAGTCTTTCTGCTACATTATCCCCAGAAATGGAAAAACGCTGTACCTACTCCAACACAATAAATTTCTATAATTTTCTAGCAGTTTATTAACACTACATTTCTAACTGATGAAACAGTCCAGAAATAACGTTTACAGAAATGAAACATAACAAATAGTTCGGTCAGATGCATGAAGCTGAGATAGATCTACAATAATTGATGATCAATTTCCGAATATAGTGCTAAATCACTATTCTAGCACGTTATTTACATTATTTGAAATTTTATAGGATTTTAGTTTTCTTTCTTTTATTGCGTTCAAGGTATCAAGAACCAATCACGGTTTTGACGCCATTCTCTTGAATCAGAAGAGGTTTAACAATTTTTTGTGTACTGTACTATTTTATGAATTTATTTTCTGTCATTTTTCCTTATTGTGGTGGTTATGGAAGAATTCGACAGAACATTCGAGGACATTGTTAACACTTTCCGGAACTCGGGACAAAGTACTCAATTTCAGAACAATATGCCTGTCAATAAGAAACGAGTGGCAATCCTATACGTTAGCCTATGTCATGTATTCGATCGAAATCTCATTTTCATTCTGTCTCGTAGGATATAATATGCAAAATTACAAAACGTCTTCCACGCAATTTACTTTATTTTCGAACAATAATTCTGCAGGCTAGTGTCCAGATTGAAATTTTAAATATTATTTATTTATTTATTTATTTATTTATTTACTTATTTAGTTATTTACTTATTTAGTTATTTACTTCTTTAGTTATTTATTTATTTATTCATCCATCCATTCATTCATCCAATTATTTATTCATCCATTCATTCATTCATTCATTCATTCATTCATTCATTCATTCACTTATTTATTTATTTAATTATTAAGATATATATTTGATGTCAACATTTACAACCATATAATGGGGACCTCACAATTTTGTATCCGGTGCCACAATTACATTCATTACAGTTATACCTTTAGTAGACGTTCTTATAATTTAACTTTCGACCCCATTTAAATTGATCAGTATTCCCACCTTTAAAACCTAACAATTTAATTTAGATCATTCAAAATTGACTCTTTTACGACTCTGCTTTTGATTTTCAGTACACTTATAACGAACACAAACTGTTTCTAATAATACTTGTTACTAAAACATATTACACCATTGCCCAATATCTTCGTTATTATGTCTGTTTCTTGTGTACATTTCATTTTCAGATCTCACTAATTTTCTATATATTATACTTCGCTATCCTAGCTAGCCTTCTCCACCATGATACCTAGGTATAAAAAGTACTGTAGAACAACTTATTTCAATTGGCATAGTTTGGTGCAAAAGAAATACATAAAGTCAATTCTACGCCATCATTTAAAGTTCAAGCCTAGGTTTATGATTTAATTGGAAATCTTCTTCCAGCTGAGAGTAAGAGCCTTCAGTTCTTACAAGTTTATTTCATTTCAGAAGCTGACCAATTGTCTTTTAGGTCTAATATAGTATCAATCTTAAAAGTAGAATTGACTGAACAACTGCAGAAAGTATTGCATGACAATAATAGTTAAATTCATAGTTTTAAATAGGGGGGACTTGGCTAATTTCGCAATATTAAGAAGTAAATCTCTCATATTTTTATCAAAATGTTTATTGAAAAATATTATCAAGGTATGTAGGCATGGACGAAATCTTTCATTACCAAATGAGATAAAGAGACCTATTAAAATGCAAATATATTTAGTTGTACATACATTACAGTTTAAAAAGAACTCGGATAATTCCGCAACAGTGCGGATAAATCCGCTATAGGACTTGGCTAATTCCGCAGTAGTAAATAATTATGAAATACATTATGAAAGTAACATAAAAGGAACAATTTATATGTAACAATGCTAACTTTCTTCACAGCTGTGTAGCAAAACAAGAAAAACAACCAACTTTCGATGTTTCACTCTATTGCCGACAGACGTGTCGACCAATATCCTTGATTTTGTCTATAGCACTGCAGAGGACATGCCTCCTGTTGGCAGCCTCTCAAAACTTACGTTCAGGCTATTGTAAAGCAGCAGTAAAATCATATATGCACTACTGCGAAATTACCCGTACTGCGGAATTAGCGGATTTTCCCCTACAACTTTCAAAATGATTCAGTAGCAAACGACTTACTTACAACATACAAAAAAACTATTATTCACTTATAAAATTGTATTTAGATTTAAGTAAATATTTATTGCTAATAAGTCCAATGAAGCGCACAGGTTTGGCTAGTAATTAATAT